>NC_056726.1:115158596-115333596 GCF_019279795.1 Protopterus annectens | reverse complement strand
TGCATGCAACAATACCATACCGGCTTATGTGTCAGCCTTAGGCTTTGGAATACTGCCCATGGTGCCTATTTTAGGAGAGTCTCAAAGGTGAATACCAGCTCCATAAGCAGCACAATAGCAGAATCAGTGAGGGTTATGCTACTCAACATCAGGGCTTGTGATCGCAACATGCATGCACTCACAGCACTCTTGAGGATGGACAACATCAACATCTGTGCAGTAACTGAGACCTGTCTTAAGGCTCCTGAGAGCACACCAACACTACCAGACTACAACCCATACCACACATTTCAGCCATCGAACATGGACTGACAGACATGGAGGGGGTGTATCCATATTCATCAGGGATACCTAAACCTCCAGGTTAGTGGGGCAGCATGATACCTCTGAGATCATCCATGTGTGCAGCTAACATCAACCACAACTGCAGTGTAAACTGTGGCCTGCTACAGATCACCCTGCATGACCCAGGACCACCACTTCACCTACCTGGAGACAGTGGAGAACATGACAGTCCTAATGCACACCCTGGCATTGGTCGATGTCAACTACCCTACCATTGACTGGGAAACTTACTCAAGTACTCACATCCAGGCCCAGCGCTTCCTGGGATTTATCACCTCATATTCCCTGCATCAGGTGGTAACCTCCCTAATGAGGGGTGGAAACATACTAGAAGTGGTCATCACCAACATGGGCAACAGGTGCACCACAGCAGAGTTTAACTGTTAGATCAGACCATGTACTATTCACTGTTTCCACACCCAAACATCTCCCCCAGCCACGGAAACCACAGTGTATACCTTTCCTACAGCTAATTTTACACTACTAATGATGGGTGGGGGGTTTTGCAGCCCCCACGTTAAGGGGAAACATTGCTCAAGATACAGACAGATTTACAAATGCAGTCTATAAGCACTTAGGATGTTATGCATCGTGCCATCACTGGTACACCAAGACTCACTCCTCTTAGACAAGGACATCAGTCTGGTGGACCCCTGCAATAAACAGGCTATACTACAGAAGTAGGACAGTATTCCATACAAACAGCAAATCCCACGAAGGGCAGACATCCGTGACCACTATTAGTATGATACATAGGTCCCTCATGAGATCATCCAAGGCTAACATCAGCAGGAAAATATGCAAGGATTCGAAAGATAACCACAAAGCCTTCTTTGGCTATGTGAAGGGTGAAGGGTCTAAGTGGTGACACACAGATTTGCACTGTGCCGGTGAAATATAGCACAAAATATGCTGACCCTACTGATATCACCAACATCCTTGCAGATACATTCAGTGAATACTTCACCCCCTAAAGAGCCCACAACACTACCCGAAAAGTACAGTATCCCACACATCAGAGACACACAGGTGGAAATGGCCCTCTCTAACAGCAGAACACAGCGTCCATGGAGGCAGATGTTGTCCCAGACTGCATCTTGCAAACTGTACAAGACAACCTGACCCCCCCCCCCACCTAATTAAGCTTTTCAACCTCAGCCTCTCCACAGGCTACATGCCCATACAATGGCATGTGGCAATGGTTATTCCACTCCATCAAGGTGGAATCACAACTGACCATGGTAACCACCACCACATAAGCCTGACTAGCCTGGTCTGCAATGGTATAGATCGCATCCTCATGGCACTCATTAACAAAGACATTGGTAACCTCCAAACACGTGACCCAACCGAGGTCAGCTTGGTTGAGTGCAGTTTATGCCTACTGGACCTGTTTGACGTCTTACATACAGTCACCAAGATGTTAGATGACAGGAGAGGTGGTTCACACATACTACCTGGACCTCGCCAAGGCTTTTGACACCATGCCCCACTCGGGTATTATTGGTAAACACACCAGCCTGTACATAACACCCATACATCACAGGTTGGGTTGCCAACGGGCTTACACACAGAACCCACATGGTACGACTAGTGGTCTTCAGGTCCAACTGTTGACCAGTCATGACTGGTGTCCCACAGGACTCAGTCTTGGGAGCCCTACTGTTTGGCATATACTTCTCAGAGGTACAGACAAACACAGGTGGACTATGGCAGACCATGTTTGGCAATGACTGCGAACTGGGAGCCATGATTGATAGTCCAGCTGACACAGACATCCCTCAAGGGGCCTCACAGAGACCGACACAAGGTGTCAGTGTCATAGCCTCCAGCCAAGTGCCACTAACTGCATGGTCATTCCATTGTGGAATATTAAGCACCCACATATTAACACATAAGTGGCAGCCACTTTAATATGGATGAGGTAATGGGGTATCTGGGGACTAAGGTAATTAGTGATCTCCCCTTTGACAGTCATATCTCCAAAGTAGTTAGGACATCCTTCTATGTAGGCCATCTGATTACTAAAGGGTTCCCATCTAGACATACTGGGGTTATAGTGCCCTTTACTCATTACTCATCAGTCCCATCATAGGGTATAATAACCCATTTAGGATGTACCTTAGAAGACACTTTCAGCAGCTGGAAGGTCCACGAATGTACCTTGCCAAGGGGATTACTGGCCTCAAACATATGGCCTATGCAGCCAGACTGAATAAACTCCTGCTTTACTCAGTGGCATCTTGTTTACCCAGAGATGATCTCTGCTGGCCAACACAGCCATGTCAAACCTATGCTTAATGGATATGCTCCACCTATGGGAATCCATGTCACAGTGAGCCACACACCGTAGTGAGCTTAACTTTGCCACAGCAATAACTGGAAGATACCGGAGGGACGGATTCCTGTCACAGACACTCCCCATACTTTGGAACAACATCCCTAACTACATTATACAGAGCCCCTCACTAACACTCTGTAAGAGAAACCTTGAAGAGTGAGTGGGGAACAGTAGATGCACCCCAGGGATCCCGCCATTGGCTCTGCTCCACAGAGGGACAGGTAATGAATCAATGGGGTGGCAAAAGCTGGCACATTTTGGCTAGGCTTATGAATGGCCTCTGGCAGTTGGCCAAGTACCTACCTATGAACCTATACATGAAGTATCAGCACTTGCTGATAGCTTAATTTACTGTTCAGGTGTTGACCAACCTTGTGCCAGTGGCAGTTGTGTGTGCAATAGTTGAGGGCTGACTATGTTGGATGCACACAGTAGACTAGCCTATACATGAAAATTTACAGGTAGTCTCGTGTGCGTGCCATCCATTTTTACTGTGTGTGCAGGTGGAGAAAGGTGTCAGTCCCTAGGTACCTACACTGTCAGTGTGTGTGCTATACGTTCCCTCCATGCCAAGGCATGGGCAATACTGGGCACACCTCCGTCTGCCTACTGGGGCTGGCTCAGGGTGTTCGTGGTCTGAGTACCTCTGTGCCTGTGGGGCCCTTGGCAATGATGGGCTGTGAGGGCCTTCACCATTCTATCCCTGCTGCAGCTGTTTCCATAAGATCATATTGTGTAGCATGGCACATAATATGAAGATGTGGGCACACGTGCCTGGAGAGTACTGCAAGGCTCCACCAGATATGTCCAAGCAACGGAACTGTGATTTCAGCATCCCAAACACACGCTCTATGATGATTCTGGTCTGTGAGTGTGCCTCATTATGGCATTCTTGCATGGGTGCATGTGCATTTCTTATGGGAGTCATCATCCACGGTTCCAGTGCATAGCCAGCATCCCCCACCAGGTGGCCATTTGGGATGTCTCCCCTGGCAAATAACTGATACAGCTGTAAGGCATGCCATATGTGGGAGTCGTGATACCTTCCAGGGCTGCCAGCACACACATCAATGATAATGCCCTGGGCATTGCACACGACCTGGCAGTTGATGGAGGGGTATCCCTTGTGGTTTATGTAGTGCCTACCCTGCTCACCGGGTGGTGACTTGATGTGTATGTGCGTGCAGTCTATTGCACCCAGTACCTTCGGGTATTCTGCCACATGGAGGAAGAGACGCATATTGCTGGCCAACTCCTCCTGTGTTCGGGGGAAGTATATGTGCTCATTGGCATGTGTTAACATGGCATCCAGGAACTAGTGTAGTACTCTGGATGCTGATGCCTGTGAGATCGATATCCCCAGTTGGTCTTTGAAAGGTACCTGTACTAGTATTCTCAGGCTTACACATACCTTCGTATCCACCGGGATGGGTTCCCCTCTGTTTGTTCTGGCTCTGTGGTGTGACCGGCGCAGCTTCACAAGTTGCTGTAGGATGCCCCTGTCCACCCTGTAACACTCTACTATCTCCAGATCATGTAGTCCCTGGTAGGTTACCCTGGGTCTGAACACTCCTCCTCCTCTGGTGCCTGAGTTGGTCGTGTGCATCATCCTCCACACCACCTTCAGTCTCCAGCACATGCTGGTGGATCAAAGCTATGGCAGCCCTTAACATGTACATACTAAAAATTCCCCATCTGTATACACCACTGATGCAGAATGTATGGGAATACACAAATGTGTGTGAGGTGCTTTCACATTTTATACTATTGTGCTATGGATGCTGCTGATGTCATTGGGTGTGTATGAGCTATTCCAGCTGCAGAGTGTCTTTATTATGGGTTTTACAGTGAGTGCTGCAAGTGTGGGGCCTTTACTGTGGAGTTATGCTTGCCTGCCTTGAGTAATCTGTTGCCCTTTAATTCACTTTTAAACCTGGATCCCCTTCCATTATCAGGCATGCATCCACCTGCTGTCTTTCTTGTTTTGTACTTTCTGTACCCAGTTATGGCAAAATGTGTCTTGTAGCTGATGTACTGGAAATCGGCTTTGTTCTGCTTTGACACTACTGTTTTCTTTGCAGTACAGACCCTCCCCTTTCCTGTTCTGCAGGTAGCTGCTTGCAGCCTTGTTAGCTGTTGTCAGTGGCCCACTGTAGGCTCCTAGGTGTTAATTAGTCATTTGTACTCCAGTTTCCCTGCTGCAGCATTTCCTTATTTCTTTCCTATATCCTTCCTGTTTCAGCTGCAGTGTGCGCCGCACAAACCCGTTTACTGGGTTTACGTGCATTTTCATCTCCGTTCACATGCATACTCGGTTACCTTGTGTACTCTCAGCTAAGCAAAGCTGTGGCCAGTTCAACACACCCCTGTCCTGCAGCTTTGCCTACATGGGGCAAACTGGTTTAGCAATGCTCCAATGTGCTTACAGCAATGGCGACACACCCCTCTCTTAATGTCATCTTTATCTCAAGGGCACACCTCGGTGTTATAACACTACGCTGTGAGGTGCATCCTTACACCAGTGGGGAATCTGTAATTCACTATTACTCCTCTCATTTGCATGGCATTGCCTACTAATTCCTAGCTACCGCACATAACACTGTCACAGCCCCTTAGCAACCCTTGCACCATAGTATGGTGTAGCATGCCTGCCATTGACTATTAGGGGGAAATCATGAGATGTGTTGCATTGCAGTTTTATTCTATATTTTTATGTTTTCCTTGCGATCCCCTTTGTGCGCTGCTGCCGTGTGCTTCCACGTCGCGATAGTGCAGCTATATATATTAAATGTTAATTTTATATTTGTACATTTTTTTTATGCCAATGGCTATATATTTAGCCATTGGCATATATTAACAATATAATGCATGCGTTTGGTGCATGCTTACACTACGCCTGCACCACTTCCTGGATCGCTACATACCTTCATTTGCATGCTACACTGCTGCACATGGGGTAATTAGCATACAGGGCCCAGGAGTTGTGCGGGTGTAGCGTATTCAGGTAGTGCACGTGGGAACAGCTCATACCTGAATCGCTCGGCGGCCATATTTGGGTTAGAACGTCGATGCTACGCCTGCACCTGGCGCGAGCTTTATGAATCCCTGGGAAATACATGACATACCTTATTTGAAGTAATGAAAACAAGCATTTTAGATGCAAGTCAAGTTGCAGTAGATACTTTGAGAGATATATTAGGGGCAGCAATTTTTGATTCAGTTTTTCGCTTTTTATTAGTCCAGAAAGGCTTGTCTGTGACACTCTTCAAGGAGGGAGATGCCCAGTCCATATCTTCCGGTATGGAAATGACATTATTTTTAATAAATGCAGTGGCTTCTTCTAAATTGTTGAAAGTTCTCATTTCATTAATATGTAGGATTTTTATTTTGGCAGGAGAGGCAAGTTGTGTTTTAATATTATTTTGCTTTAGTAGTTTAAGTAGTGGCCAAGCTTTTTCCCCTCTGTTCCAAGACGCATAGTCATTATCAAATCTTATTGGGTTTTGGTTGTATTTTAATGAGCTCTTCCTCCAGGCTGTTTTCAGTACCAGTTCTTTATCCAAATAAGATAAAAACGTTATTAGTATTAACCTTGGTGGTATAGAAGATGTTGACACTGGTCTTCCTAAAGCTCGATAATCCCTCTCAGTGCCAAATGATAAACCTTATTTTTAAGTCCAGGACTTCAGGAATCAATGAATTTAAATATGTGATCATATCTTCCCCTTCAGCTCTCTCGGAGATGCCAAAAATTCTGATGTTTGCCCTTCTCTCCCTGTTTTGTAGGTCATCCACTTTATTAAGGAGCCAAATGCTTTGTTTGATGAGAAGTTCCTTCTAGGTTTCTTCTTCTTTAAGTCTTCCCTCTATGTCATTCAGAGAGGTTTTTATGTTTGTAATTTTAGACTGATATTGTTGAATAAGTTCTTTAAATGTATCTGTTTTTGACAGTTTTCCTTGAGATTCTGTAACTCTTCCTTGAAGTTATCCATTTTCAGTGACAGTTCTTTTAGTGTGGTAGTTACCAGCTGTAGTTCTCTTTAGAGCCAAGTCAGCGTGAGAATTCTTCAAGTTATTCATCTCAGTAGATTAAAATATTCTCCTTTGTAGTTTGACAGGAAAATGTTTAAGTAGATCCACCAAATTTTATATACTTCTGACACTTGTCAACCAGTTTTGAATAATTCTGTTAGGAAAAAATATTTTTTTTCATTGTATTTTGTACTAGTTTATGAAGTTCTAAGAATCTGCTTATTTCGGTTAGCCATTCAGGCTGCGCTTAACAATGTACCTTTAAATGTTAGTTGCACTATAGCTTGTACGTTTCACTTGGCAGATGATGTTTGGACTTCTCTTCATTAATTGCTTGCACCTGCAGCAATCTCCAAGTAAAATAAGTTAGTAAGGAAAAAAACAACTAGTAACTGCACATGCATGAAAGAATCTTTATACAGATACATGAAAGAACCTTTTTAAATTTCACTCACTTCCGCGGATTCATGAAAATGTAAGGCTAGTGCTAAAATCAGAGACATGTTATCCACTATGAAGAACAACTCATCATTGGCTGACTTGCGTGTCTGTTTGACAGACAAGGTCATCAATGAGCTGCATATCATAATAGTTAACTGCTGTGACCACCTCACATACTTATTGGCATTCCCCCTCAGTCACTCCCATACACACAAGTACACATTCAAACACAGCATGCATGCACACACACACACGCGCACACACGCGCACACACACACACACACACACACACACACACACACACACACACACACACACATTCACATTGAGGCACAAGAGTTTACCGTACTCCTTGGTGGTGGATATCCCCTCACAATCCACATACAGTTGATGGTGCTGGTATGGCACAAGTGTATTATACCTGGTAGCTAGTAGTTCCTCCCCCAATCCCCTTGCTAATTTAGGTGTTGTTATGGCATAAATGTAGTACCTCTGGTTTCTATTGCTTCCTCACATTTCCTAATCCCAGTACTATTTTAAATTCTGGTGCTGAACATAGCAATGTGGAGGAGCCGACCATCGTCATATGTATGTCTGAGAGATTTCAGGAATTGCTTGATGTGTAGATGCTTTCCTGCATTTAGTTTCGGGAGAGAGAGAAAGAGAGACCACATGGCTAATTAGCATGCGTCTCTCCCTGGAATTCCTAATTAGCATACTGCATTGCTGCAGAGCCAGGTCTATATGATGCTGCACATCTTCATGCCAGATCACTGTGCCAGTCTACATTAGAGCTGAAGTCAAAAAGGTTACCGCTGCATGAATTCCCCCAGTTGTTCAGACCTCATAATTAATTGCTTGCATTGGTTGACTTAGCCTCCCGCTGAAAGCCTGTGCTAATGGGAAAAAAAGGTAGCTAACAACTTTGCAAATACAAGAAATATAACTACTGATCTGAAGTAGGCAGACTTCATTCGTCTGCAACCTGTGGGTATCGGATCCGATCTCGGATCCGAGCCGGCAATTCAAAAGCTTAGGCTCCGAGCTCCTAGCTCCTCCCTCTTACCCATAACCCCTTGCCAAGCCCTGACTGACCTCAGATTTCGTTTGCCGCTTTTCAAGAAGCAACGGAATTCTAGAGCTCCTGGCGTGGTTTGAGATAAGTGTAGTTTTTCTGACAGGAAAATTGTTGAAATTCTCTATTTTTGTTATTAATATAGTTAGAGTTGTGTGTGGTTAAGGCTTTCCTCCCTCTTTAGTTAATTTTTCTCGGGTTTTCGTAGTTTGTTTGTGTGTGTGTGTTTAGGCCTTAGGTGTAATGTCTGAAGCCCCTAAGGCTGTTTTTTCGAAATGTGCGAGTGTGGCCATAAGCTGTCCCCAGCAGATGGCCACACTCGGCAAGAATGTCTTGGGGTTGAACACCTGTCTTCTGGTTGTACCATTTGTGCAGGGTTCAACCCGGGCTTTAAGGGAACGGAGGTCGAAGTTGGTGCTGGCGGGTCTTTTACCCCCAGATACTGCTTCGACCTCTGCACCCACCAGTCAGCAACCTGTTGCTGTGAGTTCTCCCTCCGGCTGGGACTCAACCTCCCTTAAAGTTGCCGGAGGAAAGATTCTTCTAGGGAGAGACAGAAGGAGAGGCACAGGAGAGGCACCACAAGAGGAGGCGAGCTTCCAGTTCGGCTCCTCCATCTAAGCGGGCCTCCCTGTGCCTTCTAGCCTTCCTCCTCCTCGGCTCCACTCCCTCGGTTCTCTCCTGGACCCGAGGAGGAGGAGGCTAGCCCTTCCAGGAGGTCACCGAGGCGGCTCTCTAGGTCCGCCGGTGGCCTCCTCTAGATCGACCTTTCAATGAGCGAAGCTGATATGGACGGATGATGAGGAAATTCATCCAGGCCCAAATGCAAATGGGAGTGCTCCTAGCCCCCAACCGGGAGGCTTCACCCTTTTCGCCTTAGCTCCTTCTCCGACCCATACCACGGGTTCGAGCTATCGGCGCCGTGCAGATTTGGATCCGGGGTGGGTCGGATCCGATAGGTCGGCGCACTCGGATCCGTCCCATCCCTTGAGTGCTTGGTGCCGGACCCGACCTCTCGAGCCGAGGCCGAGCCTCGGATCCGAGGGAGCTGGTGTGTCTTCGCTCCGTCCAGGTCGGAGCACACTGGTCTCGGATCCGATGGTTTCGCTCCGACTCCGATCCGCACGTCGGATCCGGTGGGGGTCGGCTCGGGCTTAGAAGCTGGCTCCCCTCGGCTTTCAACGTTATGGAAAGGGCACTGTCGAGCACATCCGGGACCCCGGTCCCTGCCACGGCTCCATCCCGCACTCCATTGCAGTTGGGCCAGGCCCCACCAGCCGGTCCCAGGGACAGCCCGCCTCGATGTCCCAAGTGGTTCCCTTGGAACATCCATCTGCTGAAGAGTACTCCTCGGACAGCCCCCCCGATGAAGTACCTCGGAAGCGCAAGTGCAAGAGGAGGCACATGGACTCCCCTGAGTCCGTCACTGAAGACACGGACTTGGATGAAGGGGAAGGCTCCCCTAGGTCACCCCCTGAGGACGTCTCATTTGGAGACATCATGGAGATGTTAAGGATCAGGGGGGGGTGGTCTGCCCCCAAGGCTTCTTCGACGAGTCTGTGTTCTTGGAGGCATTCGAGGCGGGCCCTTCTACCTCTTGGGTGTCCCCTCCTGCTGACCCCCTGGTAGATCTTATATCTATCAGGGCGTGGAAGGATCCGGACACCATTGAGCCTATTCCTAAGCGCCCGGACCGCATTCTTTCTCCTCCATCAGACCGCACCCACTGGAGTAAGGGTCCCCCAGTAGATGCCATGATGATGGCTGCAGCCACGAAGAGGGAATTGGCCCAGGAGAGTCCCTCCGTCCATCCTCCGGGCAAGGAGTCCCGTTCGATGGATCGCATTGGGAAGCGAGTTTTTAGTTCAGCGACCTTCTCCTTGAGAGCTGAACTATATGGCACATGTCATTAGGATGCAGCGAGATCTGATTAAAGAATACGCTGCATCTCCCGCAGTCCATCTCGAGTGAGGATAAACAGGTTTACTCCACCCGAATGGCCACTCTCAGATCTGTATCCAATACATCTATGCGGCTGCTGTCTCATGCTACTGAGGGAGCCGCTAGAGCCAGCGGAGCAGGCCTTGTCATGAGGCGACAGGCCTGGCTCCGCCATTGTGATTTTGCTGAGCCCTTCAAGGCGACCTTCGCGAATGCCCCTTTCGATGGTTCTGCCTTGTTTGGCAAGACTGTTCGAGACTTTAGTCCAGAGCGAAAAGGACGGAAGACGCTGTCTGCCGTCGGAGTCCGCTTCTCAGCTCCCCAGAGGTCCTTCTCTAAGAACCAAAAGGGACAGAAGAAGATGTGGTTCCGAAGTCGCAGCAGTCCCAACCTGCTCCGGATAACCAGTCCTTCCGTGGCAGAGGAGGACGGGAGGTCGTCATGCCAGAGGCAGGGGGGCTCCTGGCAATTTTGGGTCCAGAGAACCCTTCTCTGAGAGACCCACGCAGCAGCCCTGAAGGGTTGCCCGGCTGTCCTTCTCTGGAGGCAGTCGGGCGGTTTCCGATGCACCTGACTTCTTGGGAGTCCATAACAACAGACAGTTGGGTGCTTCGTCTTATATCCAGAGGATATTCAATACCCCTAATCAAGATTCCCAAATCTCGCAGCCTCCCAGATGTTCCACCCGACCAAAGGGAGGCGGCAGCTATCGAAATCGAGCAGCTGCTAGGAAAAAGAGCCATCCAGCGTGTCCCCCCAGATCAAGCCGGATTAGGGTTTTACTCCAGGTTCGTTTTGGTGCCAAAGAAGACGGGGGACTTAAGACCAATTTTAGACCTTTCCCTGTTGAACCTGTCAGTAACCAAGCAAAAGTTCCGGATGGTCACCCTGCAATCTATACTCCCCCTTTTGAGGGAGAACGACTGGATGTGTTCCATAGACCTCAAGGATGCGTACTACCACATTCGGATGGACAGACGATCCAGGAGGTTTCTTCGCCGGCTGGGAGCCAGTCATTATCAGTTCAGGGTCCTCCCCTTTGGTCTCACCTCAGCCCCCAGGGTGTTTACCAAGGTGTTAGCGGCCCACCTGAGGCTCCAGGGATTACAGGTCTTTCCGTACCTGGACGACTGGCTCCTGACGGCATCATCAAGGCATCTTCTGTGCTCAGCCAGGGATTACTTCCTTCAACTAGCACCAAGGCTGGGCATCACGATCAACTGGGAGAAATCTTTTCTGAATCCAACTCAAATTATAGATTTCATAGGAGGAAGACTAGACACCAGATCAATGCGAGCCTTCCTCACCCCAGACCGTATCGTCAGCCTGAGGTGTCATGTGACAGCAATCCTTCAACCATCTCCGACTGCAGCTTCGGGTCCTGAGGGCCCTAGTTTCTATGGAAGCAGCTATCCCGCTTCTACTTCATGCCCGTTCTTCAATGGACCCTTCAAGTTCAGTGGTCTCCTCTTTATTCGTCTCTAAACGCTCCGATTGCGGTCAGCAGAGCGTGCAGGGACTCCCTTCTGTGGTGGCTTCTTTCTCCGGAGCCCCTAGCAGGAAGACCTTTTTGCGCTGCATTTCCCCGAGCCACAGTGACCACGGACGCTTCTTGCCTCGGGTGGGGGGGCATTCTGCGGGAAAAATTGTCCAAGGCACGGGGAATCCCACAGAGGCGTCATTGCATATAAATGTCCTGGAAATGAGGGCGGTGCTCCTAGCGTTGCAAGCACTTCACCACATTCTTCCTACAGGGACTATTGCGATTCAGACAGACAACATGTCCGTAGTCTGGTATATCAACAAGCAGGGAGGAACCAGGTCTTACCCCCTTTGTCGAGAGGCCATGAGAGTCTGGGAATGGGCAGTTTCCACCAAACGCTTTCTGATAGCAACGCACATTCCGGGAAAGTCCAACATCCTTGCGGACAAGCTCAGTCGCACCATCCTTTCTCCACACGAGTGGTCCCTCAATCTTCAAGTAGCGAAGAAGATTTTTGCCGTTGGGGGGCAACGCTGTTGCGACCTTTGTGCGGCTCCCTCAAACGGCAAATGCGACAATTTCTTCGCTCTGCTTCCCCACCAGGAGTTCCCGAGGATGCTCTGGTGCATGCTTGGCCTCCCGGTCTCCTTTATGCCTACCCTCCACTTCCTCTGATGCAGAGGTTTCTGCAGAAAGCCAACAGTTTGGGGAGCAAAATGATTCTCATTGCCCCATTCTGGCCTCGACAACCTTGGTTCCCTTCAGATGGTCTCACAAAATCAATCCACCATGGATTCTGGATCCAATTTCGGATCTCATCTCTCACCCTCTGGGAATGCCAGTTCCCAATCTGCGGACCCTGAAGTTGACAGCTTGGCTGCTTCAATTCCAACCTTAATTAGGACTCCCGGTATCTCTTCACCGGTCAAAGCCATTTTGGTGGCTGCTCATAAACCTTCCACCAGACAGGTTTATCGGAGTAAATGGAAGAGGTTCTCTATATGGGCAGGACAGAGAACTGTGGATCCTTTTTCAGCGCCTATCTCTGCGGTGCTAGATTTTCTAACAGACCTCTTTCATCAAGGGGCCAGTTCTTCCACGATTAAGGTACAATTGGCTATCTCGCATTATCACATTGGCCAGGACACAGCTCCCCTTATGACAGCGAAATTATGCAAAACCTTTCTCAAAGGAGTTTTTTTAAGGCCTCCAGTCAAGGAGGTTGTACCACCTTGGGACTTGTCTTTAGTCCTGCAGGCCCTTACTGCTCCTCCCTTCGAGCCTGCAGCTTCTGCTGATTTAAAATACCTTTCCTGGAAGACTGCCTTTCTGGTAGCTATCACTTCAGCCAGAAGGGTGTCTGAGCTTCAGGCTCTATGTGTCAAACCGCCTTATCTTTCTTTCTTCCCTGATAGGGTGTGCCTCAGGACCAATCCATCTTTTCTTCCGAAGGTCTCTTTTGAATCCAATATTAACCAGTCAATCAATCTGCCTGTCTTTTTTCCCAAGTATTCAAACAAAGGAGAATACAAATTGCATTCATTGGATGTTCATAGACAATTACGTTTTTATATTAACAGGACAGCTGGCCACAGGAAATCAGATCAGCTGTTCGTCTCCTTTGCTAAATTTGCTCTGGGTAAGGCAGTGTCTAAAGTCACTCTATCTAAATGGATTGCTAATTGCATTCTGCAGGCATATGACACTTCAGGCAGACCTGCTCCTCAGAGGGTTACGGCTCATTCTACTAGGGCAGTTTCTACGTCAGCCGCCTTTAAGTCCCGTGTTTCGTTGGATGATATCTGCGCGGCAGCTACTTGGGCCTCGCCTCATACTTTTATTTCTCATTACAAGGTGGATGTTGTTTCTAGAGGAAGAGCATCCTTTGGCTCAGCGGTGCTCTGGAACATCCTTCCATGACGGCCCAAGATTCAGGTAGCTAGGGACTCTGTCCCACAGGTTGCAGACAATGAAGTCTGCCTACTTCAGATTTAGAAGTGATGTAGCCACGATAACGTTCCACCGGAGTAGGTGACTTCATTCGGATGCAACCATCCCCCCCCTCCATCCCCCTGACCTTTATAGAGCGAGTATTTATGCTGTTTTAGTATACTGTGGTCAGTATTTTGAGGCAAACTCAATCTGAGGTCAGTCAGGGCTTGGCAAGGGGTTATGGGTAAGAGGGAGGAGCTAGGAGCTCGGAGCCTAAGCTTTTGAATTGCCGGCTCGGATCCGAGATCGGATCCGATACCCACAGGTTGCATCCGAATGAAGTCACCTACTCAGATGGAACGTTATGGTGAGTACATAACTTCTAATTTTCAATGCCTTTGGTCATTTTATCTTATTTTTCAAGCATATCTGTTTAGAAAAACTTGTCTACAGTTTAAACCAAAGACATTATTTTAGGTATCCCCCACTGTAATCCAAGGGCAGTTTTCTTAATTCTACATGTAATGTAATCAATACACATTTACATTCCTCTAGCAACCCAAGAGCATAACATTGTATTATTGTATTAATTTTTAAGTTGCTTCTTTTCAGTCTTTATTTTGTTGCAGTGTAAAGCTTGGATACCTTACAACTAAGAAAAGGTACCTTCTAACTTTAATGTCTTTGGCATATACAGCAGTCACTGATGACTTCCTCCACCTTACATTTAAAAAAACCCAACTGCACGCCATACAATACTGCTTTATAATGTAACATTCATTTTATATAATTAAACTTGTGTATAAATTAATAAGAACAAAACTGCTTTACTTCAGTCCCTTCCATGTCTTTGTAAACATTGATGACACAAAGCAAGGGTATAAGTTTTACAACTCACACACCTGTTTAACACAGTAAAATGAATTACTGTCTTTCATCTTCTTGTAAAGTCACATTTTACATGCCTATTTCTATGTCCAGTGGAATTCATGTTTTACGGTTCTCCATTTATTCACTAATTTCAGATTTTTTATGGTCTGTCTTATTTCTATCTCCTTACACAAGTTTCTGTTTCAAGTTCAATGTTCTTCAGATACTTCTAGTCAGCTCCTGTGCTTTTTTCTATCTTTTAAGCATTTTCCTTTGTTACAGTGGAAATGTTCCACTTGCGAAATCTCTGTGGACTTTGTTATTGTCAGAAGAATAAGTAGTAGCATCCCCTTCCTTGTGCTGGCTCGCTGTTTGTTGGATAAATGTTTTTCTTTCCTCCTTAGCCTGTTCTGCATCAAAAAATATCTTTGATTGTCCAGGAAAAATATTCTGAAGATAGTTATATAGCAGCTTGAATTTGAATCTCACATCTGCCTATCCTCATTCCCTAATTGCTGGGATAAACTTGCTTCTCTTATGCTTGTTGTGCAGTGATTAATCATTTTCCACAAATATTCTGCTGTCCCCAGTTTTTAATACTTTTTCATTCTTCCACAGTTTTGTCAAGAGCAACCCTTTCTGCTGGTATGATCGCATCGTTACTAATAAATGTCTCGGCTGTTTCTCATAGCCAGATTTAGAGCATACACACATTGTGCCCTCTCAATTAATAGATCTTGCTGTGGAACTTCAGTCCAAATGCTTATTTGTTCTTCCATAAAATTAAGGTAGTTTGATCCTTCCAGTTTCTCTAGTACAGCACAAAATCTTATTTTTTCTGTATTTGCTTTGTCTTTTAACTGCAGTTTTTGAAACAACTCTTCTTGAGAAGCCTTATGCTCAGATGGCAATTTCTTCATATCATCCTCTGATTTTTCCAGTTTTATCAGTTTGTTTGCATAGTTAGTTAAAGCTTTTTCTAGTTTTCTAAATTTATTTCAGTTTATGTATTCCTTTAGTGTTTAACTTATTTTAACATGAATGCATTTGATTTATTTTTCTTCTAAATTATTGGAAGCTGTCTACTGTACCAGAGTTGAAAATTGAACAGCTTTTTGCTTAACAGCTGCAGGATTCTTCCAGGCCAGAGTTTTTTCTTCTGTCCTGGTTAATTTTCAGGTATGTTCTCCAAATGTTTTCTTTGTTAGCATCCATTGGATTGCCAACTGGTACACATGAATCCAGAAATTAAGATAGGGGAAGTTACCTCCACAAAGAGACTAGTCACCATTTGACTTCTCCATATTCTGTGCCAGGAGTCTACTATTTGGCATCTGCTTTTTTGAAGTAAAAGCTAATACCAAAGGGCTCTGGCTAACTAAGTTTGCAGGTAACTGCAAGCTAAGAGCAGCTACTGAATCCCTAAATGACTTTGCCATCTTGCAGGATGATTGGTCCCAAAACAAATGCCAAAATCTTTGACTAAAACTAAATTCTAAAGAATGCATTTTCATATCCTTTGGGATGTCATTTACCTTGAGGAACTGCTACATTGACAGTATACCCCCTAAGAGTCAAGTCAGTTGTTGATTTAGGAACTTATATGGACAGTATCATAACTTTCTACCAATGTGTCCATTGTCATACAATTGTTCTTCTGTGTTGCACAGCTTATAAACTAAAGGATTGTGTTTAGATGTAGGGATATATTATTGCACTCCCTTTAATTACCCCTCATTAGGCCAGTCATTGAGTATAAATGCCCCCTTTGGTATGTATGCGTCAAAACACATGCAACAACTGGAACGCCTACAGTCACCTTACTAAAAGGATACAAAGCCTAAACAATATGTCCTGCATGGGCCACCTTATCGCTGTGTCACTTTATCCTGTATCCTACAGACTGCTAAGAGGTGACCTCTGTCTAGCATATGAGACATCCAGCCACCCAATGCCGACAGATTTACTGCATATCAGCAAGTCAGATGACATCAGAAATACTCCGTCTAGAGATCTAAACCTTTTTTCTGAAAAATTAACAGAATGGTTTGGAGGAAACCAGTGTTCCAGGACAAACGTTCCATTCACATAAAACAAAGCTCGTCCCTGTCCATATTCAAGTGCAGTTTAGATCTATGGGTGGGAAACAGAAGATTTACCATAGGACTGCCCCTGTACTACTAATGGACAAAGGCAGCTCCTAAATACTTTATTCCATATGTGGGTCCCCACAAAATTATCTGTGGTATGATTCCAGTTATTCTCACTGGAGTAATATATAATTATTGACCATGGGATGTGTGAGGCCAATCTGACACCAAATGGGATAGGTAAATTCTAGCAACAAAAGAGAAATTAGGTTAAAATTCCCTATAAAGAGAGCTAGCCTAGTAGTGACCTATGCACCTATAAAACAGATGCTTTTTCTTTCCCATAAATGGGAGTGTTCCTTTATGCCCACTCCCTTTCCTGTGATTACCAGAGTCGTACTAAAGAATGAGAAGGACACACTCAAGATTCTGTTGGTAACTCCCTTTTGGCCCAGACAACATTGGTTCTCTCTTCTTATGCTCTTAGCTAGAGGCAGTCACCAAAATCTTTCTCAGAGTGGACTCACTCTCACACAAGACAACAGATCTCACAACCACTCCAACATTCTGAACCTATACCTGACAGTATGCAGGATAGTTTTTTATCCCATTAAGACACCTCTTTACTGATGACAGTGCAGTAGTCTTTAAAGGAGACTACAAAACCAGCTACAAGAAAATCATATTTAGATATATGGGAGAAATGTTCTAGTTGGTGCCATAAAATAGAGATCAGAGTCTGGTGGTTCTCCAGTACATGTGTGAATTGCTGTAGTCTGGCCTTTCTTATACTTATGTCAAAAGTACATCTTTTGACCATTTCAACTTGTTTGCCATTATAATCCCCTCTTTCTTCATTTCAAGTCATGTAATGTTTAAAGGGGTTTTACATTCTAGAGTACCTAAGAAACAGGTGGCTCCATTCTGGAATTTTAATTGTGCATCAGAGATGCTAACTTTACCTCCATTTGAAACTGCAGCTAATGCTTCCCTAAAGTTCCTTACCTGGAAGACAGCTTTATTCATTGCTCTGATTTCAGCTAGAAGAGTGTCTAAGTTACAAGCCATCTTGTCTGTTCAGCCCTTCTTGTTTTTCATAATGATAGTAACTCGTAGAACTGATCCCTTATTTAGACCAAAAGTAGTCTTTGAGTTAACTTTAAATCACTCTGTCTACCTGTGTTTTTTTCTCAGGTCCTTCTCCAAGTGCACGTGCTGTGTTTGCTCACATGAGACTTCCTTGCATAGACTAGTTCTGCCTCTTGTTTACTTGTGCGCCCTGATGCTCATTTTAAATTGGAGTTCAAGCACTTCCCAACTTGCTGAAAAGTTACTGTGTATGAAATTTTTCAGTAGCTCATGCTTGAAATAATGTAATTTGAATGTTGACTATGAAGATGGGGCATGAAGCAATATTTTTAATGTGGCTTATGCAGTCTGGATATCACACAGAATATGGGAAATGTGTTAAAGTCCTGTATGGAAACTGTAATTATTATTTACATGATTTTTTTTGGGGGGGGGGGTGTATACTTGTACAGCACATTGATTCAGTTCTGGTTTTGAGTGCTGATGTTGGATGCATTGTCAAAACTTCATTGTGAATGATTTTTTTGGCTATTGTGCCTTGTGTCAGGTGAGTACATTTCACATGCCTCTGTTAAGGGGCATGAGTTACTGCCAGCAGGAAATTGTAATGAACTTGTTCTAAGTGTTTTATTGTTTTTCTTTTGTAAATTTTTTTTAAGTGGCAAAAGTGGATGATTAAAGATTATTGTATGGTCAGGGATGTTCATCATTCACACTGCCTGAGTGACATGTGGGTTCTAAGATTGCCACCTTTTGAGATGCTTCTTATTAAAAGAAAAGAAAAACGAAAAAAGGTAGAGGTTGCTTTTTTGCAAACTCAGCATTCTGTTCACTCTGTTAAACAGAATACCGGAGTTTGTACAGTGCTTTCAGGACTACTGCGGATTCATTCTGATTTCTGGATAGTCCAGAAAAAATACTGGATAGGTGTCAAGCCAAATGGGTTCTGTGCCTGCATAAACCCATGCTGGCAGCTTCCTAGAGCTCGGAATTCCCTCCTCTTGATTCTTTCTGACAGGGAATCAGTTAAGCCCCTCCCATGGGGGAAGCCTAACCCCTGTCACAGGAAGTCAGTTCAGTCTTTAGTGCCAGCTGTAGGAATCACACAGTTGATCCTAAGCAGACTGAATTAGTGGATTACAGCTTTCTGACTCAGATAAGATCCCTTTGGGAACTTCCCTTCCTTTTTATTAATATATACATTTGATTTCTTTCTGTTTTATATTTAAAAAGTGTAGTAACATTTTATTTTAATATACTTGCTATTTTCTAATGCTGTCAATTCCTCTGGGAATTCTTACTTAGTTTTATGTGGTTTTTGTACTTAATACTGCTTTTAAACGGCCATGGGGCACTTTTAATGTGTTCTGCGACTTGTACTGGGAAACTGAGGTTCTGTGGTGTCAGTTGAATACTAGAGACTGTCTCGTACATGTAGAGCTGCAATTTACTTTCTCCTGTTTCTATTCTTTATCTGCTTTATTTTGAAGTTCTGACAGGAAAATATTGCATATTTTCACTTTTTATTCATTTCTATGATGCTACTGATTTAATGCCAGAGATTAACAGAGTTTGTGACTTTACCAAATGTTTCAGCTGTTCCTCATCTGTTACTGGCCTTAGAAGATATCTGTAAAACTGCATGTGAAATCCCTTTGCCTATAGAACCAGTTCCCAAAAAGGCTATGACGAAATACAAGCTATACTCTGATCTTGCATCTCTCATTACTGCTTCTTCAGCTGACCCAGCTACAGACTCTAAAAAGAGGGCCTTGGCTCCTGCTTACCCTACACCCCCGGATAAAATTGGTAAATGGGTAGAATCTCTGGGGGGAAAAGTTCAGTCTATTAATTTTGGTCTTTAGAATCTTAAATTTCAGGACTTTGTGGAAATTCATTTTGCAATGTACTTACAGTTTAGATGACTTTACTACATCTTTGTGTGCTGAATAAAAGTATACGAATGAAATGGTTTCTAATGTTACTCAGCTTTTCAAACATGCTTTGAGGAGTGTTTTGAAAGGCGTGGACAAAATCATTAGAAATGCAGCCATTTCTGTTGGTTACATAATCAGATTTTTTTCTGTTTGAAAAAATTAGATTTTGAAATCTCATTTAAGTTTTGAATTTGTGTTTGGTCCTGCTGCCACTCACATTTTCAAGCAGTGGGATGACAAAGGTAAGTTGATGCATGGTGCATCTAGAATGTTTCATATTCCCAGGTTCTCCCCTAAATAGGTGTCCAACTTCAAAGGGCACAACGAACAAAAATCCCAGGATACCCAGAGGATATGACAAGAGGATAATACTTCCAAACCAAATAAAAGGTTTCCTTTCCCAAAAAAGTTATTCCTCTGATAAAGAATGACTATGGCTAGATTTGGGGCATCCTAGCTCTTCCTTTTCCCCTTCCCCCAGGCTTTCACTCAACCCAGTAGCCTGGCCACAAATGGTGTCATACAAAGGGATACTTTGAATAATTCAGAGTGGATACTCTTGGCAGTGGACAGAAAATCCTCCTCCTTCAGGATAATCCCCTCGCACTTACCATACCAGACACATCTATTCTCTCTGTTACTCCTTCACATGTTGTAAGCAGGGGTTCTAGAACCAGTTCCTGCACCATAAAACAAAAAGGATTTTACTCCAGTCTTTTTGATACCCAAAAAGGAGATGTTGTAAAGACCAGAGTTAGACTTGCCTTACCTAAATACCTTTCTGAAAGTTCCCATATTCAAAATGCGCACCCTGCAGATGGCCTTATCCCTTCTTCCAGACAACTGTTTCATGGTGAATTTATATCTGAAAGATACTTGTCACATTCCAATTGCTCCCAACTTCAGACTGAAACTACAAAAGTCCTGTCTGACACACTGAAAAAAATTAGTCTTCCAGGGGTTTATGATAGACATAGGGAAAAGAATGGCCTTTCTACCAGAAAACAAAGTCCCGAGTTATCAGAACATTCTCAGGTATTTCCCCAAGAAGCTGCCTTTGAAAGAAAGTTTCTCAAAATTCTAGGTTTCGTGGCATCAGTGATCCTCGTGATACCACTGGCAGTACTGGACATGAGAAAAATTCTCTGGTACTTAAAAAAAAATTGTTGGTCCCAGCACCTTCATCCTCTATAGTTCCAGATACCAGTGCTGGAATTTGTGAAATAAGTCCATCTCTTTTCCCTCTGAACCCCAGCTCAGTCAGTCCAGCCAGACTTTTCAGATTTTGCATTGGAAGCAGTTTCCAAATGAGTTCAACTACAAGACTAATGGAGTTCTTCAGACATTATAAAACTCATAAATGTCAAAGAAATGCTAGCAGAGAGTCGCACCTTAAAAGGTCTTTACCACTTTTTGGTCTCTGTTTCCCCTTTTAGTTGTCAAAAAACAGCACCACAGCCATTTGGCATCTGAACAAACAAAGGGATACAAGCTTTGCTGGTTAGTAGTGATGGCCTGTGAGCTAGCTTTATTGCATTCTCTGATTCTTCAGGTCTCATACACTTGTACATCTATTAAGGTACTACTTGTAGCCACCGCAGGTTTTCTGTGCGTGGAGCCCCCTCTTTTGTCTCTTTTTGTGGTCAGTTTATGAAAGGTGGGTTTCACTTGATTCCCTATCAAAAGCAAATTCCTCCTCCTTGGGTTATCAACTTTGTTCTTGAAAGATTGACCTTGTCTCCTTTTGAACCTGCCTTTCAGGTTGGTTTAAAGTTCAGCACTTTGATGTCTGTTTTCTTATTGCTGTGACATTTGCAAGGTGAGTCTCTGAGCAGTAAGCTGTCATGGTTGGCCAACCTTATTTGATTTTCGACAGGGACAGGGTTGTTTTATGCACTAATCAATCTTTCACGCCAAAAGTTTTTTTTTTCTGAATTTACCCTTAGTCAAGCCATCAATCTGCCAGTTTTCTTCCCAGAAACTAAAAATAAGGGAGAGAAGAATGTTCATCGTGTTTCACTGTTGCAGTCATTAGTCTTGGGTTATCCTGCTGGCAGGCTACCCGCAGTCGGCCAGAATTCCCAAGTCTAGGTCCGGCGTCGGTTGCTGTCGCCTCTTCCCTGACGTCAGTATGCCAGGGGTATAAAAGATGCAGCCGACGCCATTTTCTTCAGTCTTTCTTGCCGCGCGGTGCCCGAAGCAAAAGCAGTTCGCAAGTGCCGGTCGGCCGACTTCGGATCTGAAATTCGGCTGTGAAAATCTCAGAAGTCTTCATTAAAGCTATGTACCCCATTGGGGAAACTTTTTTCTTGCTCCAGACCGATGTCAGAAAAAGTTAACAATTGTATTTCTTGTAGAAAGCAAATACCTCATAAGGATTTTCATTCTTACTGTATTCCTTGCCTAGGCCCTGATCATAACCTTGTTAGCTGTCGGTTTTGTGCTAGATTTAACCAACGCACTATTAAGCGTCTGTTTGATTTTGCTTATCATTACTTTGGCCGAAAATTCATTTACATAATGCTGTCGGAACAGCCGACGACCAGAGTTTCTAAAAAATGCAAGGAAAAAGAGAAGGACAGGCATCCGAGATCCAAAACCGACTATGAGGCTTCCGCTAAGCCAGTCGTCGGTTCTCAGTGAGGCGCATTCACAGCCCCTGACGCCCGCTACCTCAGAGCCACAGGCCGCTGACGACTCCCACGTGAAGCCAGCTAGGCCTCTGGATACTCAAGGTATTGGATGCTCAGAAATCATTCCCTCAGATGGGTCCGGAGCCGCTGAGCAGGCATCGGCTTCTGAGGGTGTTTTCAGACCTACACAGCTATATGTAAAGCCTACTTCAGCTTCAAAAGCAAAGACTACAGCAGCTTTAAAGACAAAGAAACAAGTACAGCATTCTCCAGGACAGACTTCCATGCCTAGGAAACACATGCTAAAAATGGCCGAAGACCTTATTACCTTGATCAGGGGTTCCCATCCCCCTCCTGACAAGAGGCCTAGTCAAGAGACAGACTGTGACTCTTCAGATCAGGTGTCCATTTCCTCTGACTCCTCTTCTGTACAGGAATACTCTCTTCCTCCCTATGAGGATTCTGATGCTGAAGAATCCATTCCTTCAGCCCCTCCTCCTGAGGATTATTCTTTTGGGGAAACCCTGCATACCATGAGGGAGCACTTCCACTGGGAGAGCCAAGATTACTCAGAATCAAAGAAAAGGCTTAGAGGGTTTTTTTTTTACTTCCTTAGCACAGGCCTCTTGCTATTCCCCCTGTGCTAGACATTGTAGATGATCTATTTTCAGAGTCCGGCCTTTCTCCAGACTCCTTACCTCCAGCTCCTGTTAAACCAGACAGATACTACAGGGTTCCAGATTCACATAAATTTCTTTATAAAAACCCTGCTGCTGACCCAGAAACTTTCTCAGGGTCCCAAGGGGGTTAAGGCCACTACTGCAAAAAACCCTATCCCTTCTGATAAGGATTCAAGAGCACTAGACAGATGGGGGAAAAAGGTTTACACTTCTGCTACTTTGGCTGTGAGGGCTTTAAATTGTCAATTTCATATGATTAAATATCATCAATACTTAATGTCACTGTTAAAACAGAAAATGTTGGCTAATTCTGATTGTGCAGAAAATAAGGAAATGCAGGATTTATTGCATGTAACTGAACAAATGGGAAAGCATATATTGCAATGTGGTTTTGATTCTCTGGAGGCCTCCTGCAGGGCCGCAGTTACGGGTTCTGTCATTAGGAGGCATGTTTGGTTAAAGGAACAAAATCTGCCTGATCATGTTAAAGCAAAATTCTTAGATGCTCCATTACAGCATGATACTTTATTTGGTTATTTGGTGTTAAAGCAGAGGAGGTTTTGAAGAAAATGGGAGTACAAAGCGAAATCTATGCAAACAGTAAAGGATTTCTTACAGGTTCAGCCACCAAGATTTAGCAGGAACTGGCCTACAAAGAATTGGTCCTTTCCAGTGTCGGACAGGCCACAAAGAGGCAGATACAGATGTCCCAGAGGCAGATCCCAGCCCCAGGGCTCATACAGTCCTAAACAGTGGGGCGCTTCTACCTCCAAAAGTGGAGAAGACAAAGCACCGCCATACAGGAAACAGTCCCAATGACTTGCCTCTAACAGCACCAAGCACTTATCTTCTTGCAGCCCCCTTAGGGGGAAAACTAGAACTTTTCTCTCAAAATTGGCACATGATCACCTAGGACAAATGGGTATTGAATATAGTATCCCAGGGCTACAGGTTCCACTTTAACACCCTGCCAAAGGCAAAAGGTATGCCAAACCTGCCACACAATCAATGGGCAGAGGCACAAAAACAAGTTTCGTCCCTTATGAACATGAGGGCCATTCAGCAAGTACCACAGCAAGAGCAGGGACAAAGATTTTACTCAAGACTTTTCTTGGTACCCAGAAAGGACAAAACCTGGAGACCAGTACTGGACCTGTCTATTCTAAACACATTTCTGGACGTTCCAAAATTCAAAATGTTAACTCTGCAGCAGCTTCTGCCCATGCTGGGCAAGAAGGCTTGGCTTGTAACTTTGGACCTAAAAGAGGCATACCTGTATATCCCAATCAGACAATCTTGCAGAAGATACCTCAGATTCATAGCTGGCTCAATGCACTACCAATTCTCTGCACTGCCCTTTGGCTTATCTACTGCACTCAGGGTCTTCACAAAATTCCTGGCACCAGTAATTGCATTTTGCAGACAAAGAGGAATTCAAATACATCCTTACTTGGATGACTGCCTTATGCAAGCAGAGAACAAGGACACTCTACTAAAGCATCTGGCGTTCGTAAAAAGATTATTAATTTGCCTAGGGTACACAGTAAACGAAAAGAAATCAAAATTAATACCCTCTCGAGTTAATATTCCTGGGTACAAGCTTAAATACAACTGCTCAGATGGCTTATCTCATGCCAGACAAACAAAGGCAACTAACTTCTTTCTTCAAAATGTTGGCAACAAAGACCCAGTTATCTGCAAGAAAAATTCTGCAGGCTTTGGGCTTCATGGCATCCTGCATTTTGCTAATTCCATATGCCAGACTGCATATGAGGAAACTTCAATGGTACCTAAAAATTGTCTGGACGCAACATTGTCAAAGCCTGGAAGCATTAATTACCCTCATTCCTTGCCTGCAACAGGAGTTTCGATGGTGGGCACATGCCTGTCACCTCAACAAGGGACAGCTAATTCACTCTACCCACAGCCAGGCAGTCAATAACAACAGATGCATCAGATTATGCCTGGGGAGCACACATGGCAGGAAAATATATTCAGGGCACATGGTCCACAAGCCAAATGCGTCTACATATCAATCAAAAATAGATGCTAGCTGTTCAGAATGCCCTGACAGCTTTCTGGTTCTATTTTTGGAAACTGTACTGGAAAGTAATGTTTTCTGTTTTGAATCAGTGTTATTTGCAGAGAGATGGCGTAGCTATGGGCACTTCTTGTGCCAATAGCTACGCCAACCTCTTTATGGCTGCATGGGAGATGAGCTATTTGTTTACCCTGGATGAGTTTTCTATGCAGGTGTTGTTTTATAGACGCTTTGTAGACGACTTGTTTTTCATACGGAGAGGATCGTCAGATGAGTTGTTAACATTTATTGACAGAATCGATGGTATGTCACCATTTTTTAGATTTAGTCATGAGCTCTCGGATACTTGGATTTCCTTCCTGGATGCATATATAGAGAGGCTGACCTCTGGAATATTGAATGCAGGGGTATTTAGAAAGACTTGTCATCATAATGCTCTCCTTCACAGGCATAGTATGCATCCTGGATATATGTTTGGTAATATAGTTAGGTGCCAAGTTGTTAGGACCTCTCGTTTATAATCCAAGACAGGAGGGTTTTGAGTTAGGATTGACTGACTTATGTGAGAGGTTCAAGGCTAGAGCTTATAAGGATGTTGACCTAGAGAAAGGGCTTCGTGGGATTTTTACATTGAGAGTAGGTGGTGCTGTTCCTTATTTTTTTGACATGGCAGGAAACCCTTTGAATAGTGGACATGGTGGTCCTAAGGGTCAAATTGGATTGGAGAACCGTTTTAGGATACTGTTGTACTATACGAAGGATGTGGGTAAGATAAAGGATGTGATTAGATCCCATTGGGGTGTTCTGGCAGTAGACCCTGGTTTGAGAGACTTAGTAGGCATTGCACCACAGTTTGTATATAAGAACAAGCCGAATTTGAAGAAATTGTTGTGCTACCCTAGAGTAGAAAACGAGGACTGTGGGAGAGTAGGGACCATTCCTTGTGGTCAGTGCAATTATTGTGGGTATATTGACACTGATGTTAGTTTTGTCCATCCTATCCATGGCACTAGACACAAGGCTAGGGTATTCGCTGATTGCATGTCCACACATGTGGTCTACCTCACCTCCTGTTCGATCTGCAGTGCATTTTATGTTGGTAAGATGGACAGGAGGCTGAGGGGAAAGAATAAGGCAGCATATATATCTTATCAGGATTCGATCTGTTGTGAATGTCCTTTCTAAGCATGTTGTAGCCACTAATGACACACACACACACACACACACACACACACACACACACACACACACACACACTCAGTTTTAAAGTCTTAGATGTATCGAGTAGCTTCAGGGGTGGGGATTTGAAGAATAAGACTGAGACCTCTGAGTCTAAATGGATTATCAGACCTAGAGCGGACATATACCCAGGGCTTAATGAGAAAGTACCACTTAAGCCTTTTCTGAAGTCTAGGAGGTTGAGGTAGGCATACCCCTTTTGGGGTATGTTGTTTTCTTTGGATAAAGGTTTAGTTCTCATGATCCTACTTCCTGATTTTGGTACTTGACCAGCATGAAGTATTATATTTTTTTATGTATTTTTATGTAAATATGTTTTTGATATATATGTTATGCCTTTAAGGTTTTTAATGATTTTCGCACTTTTTTTATTTATAAGATCAGCTGTTACGTGGATTTGTATGGTCTGAGGAAGCCTTTTTAGGTGAAAGTGCTTACCACATTGTTCATTGTCCCGAAATAAATCAGTTTTTTTACTACTGTGCTGTTGCTTTTTGAGTTCATCTATCCTGTTTTGGATTACGTCATTTTTTTGGATGTTTGTTTATGCTTTCCTGCCTTGTTTCGCTCTTGCACCTTTTTGTGTTGCATTTCTAATTCCAGAGTCTGCCCAAGTGGGATCCAACATCTTGATTTTTTAGTCTACCTCTAGGTATCCCACATTGCAGTGTTTGGCTTTAAAATATTACATCATAGCCCCTAAGCTCCTGTCACTGTATTGACTTTACATGTGGTTTTCACATATACCCTGCTTTCTTTTAGTTAGCCAGGTTTAATTACCATTTCCTGCTTTTCAATGACAACTAAAATGACAAACATGGATCTCCACACAGAACAGTATGTGCCTGTTACTTTGTTTCATTTCTAAAGTGGCCAGTTTTCATTCTTTTATTATGCCTGAGTTGTAGTCCTTACACTCATCTCCCCCCCCCCTAAACACCTTCCATTAGTATCTGTCAAAGTGACAAATTTGAGCTGTTTGCTGCTGTGATTGATAGCTGAGAATACTGTTCCCTGCGATTATCCTTGTCTGTCTTTTAAGCAGTCATCGAAAAACAAGAAATTGTAATTAGACCTGACTGACTAAAAGCAGGGTATATGTGAAACAAATGCAAAGTCAGTGTATTGGCAGGAGCTTAGGGCCCATGATGTAATATTTTAAAGCCAGACACTGCATTGTGGGATGCGTAGAAGCAGACTAAAAAAATCAAGATGCCAGACCCCATGTGGGCAAACACTTGAATTACATTTAAAAATGTAAAGAAAGTGTATAGAGTCCAAACGGAACATCAAGACTTGATGAAATAAACATGTTGTTCAGTCTGTGGGCTTGGTTCTCCTTTAATGTTCATGGAAAGCTTGCTTTGTCTCTGTCACAATAGCAAGTTTGCCTGTGGATTTTGGTGGTGTTTTTTATAATTTTCTCTGTAGTCAGCTATTCTGTGCAGTCATTCATTTTAGTTGTCTTTGTGTGTCTTCTGTCTTAGAACATGTTGATCTTCATTTTGTTATTTTATCATTTATTTATGTTATCCATTTTGAACTCGTTTGGGTTTACTGATTTAAAACTCCATTATAAAAGTATAAAGAAAAACTTAAAAAATATGGGATACCATTTTTCAGGTGCTAGTTGCTAATCCATACTTGTGTAATTTTAGGTTCAGGACTGAACATAGCTAAAGGAGTACAAACTGAAGATTATTTCTTACCAGTGGATTTTCCTCCCCCACCTCCACCTGCTGTTAATTTGAAAACTGAAGGAAAAGCACACAAGGTCCCTGATGTAAAAGTAAGCTGTGTAGTAGAAATCTTGTTGGAATTAAATATGCACGTGAACCTTGTACATTTGTATAGTGACTCATACCTCTCAAATGTCCATATTTTTGCCTCATATTTTTGGTCTGTTCCTCATAACATTTGTGGTTTTCTGGCAATTACTGGGATGATCTAAGGATTGAAATCACCAAATAATGACATACATTTCAGTTTCAGAAATCAAATTCTTCAGAAAATGTATGTTAACACAATCCCTGTTACTCTTAACTTTCTAAGTTTAGAAGAGCAGTATTTACAATATATCCCTATTTTTGGCCCCCCATTTCATGTCTTTGTCCAAATTTCTTGCACTAAAAGGTTGAAAGGTATGTAGTATGTTGCCAAATATGAAATTAGCAGTTTGTAAAAGCACAAAGCACATTGCAGACACCTAATTGCGTTATTCTGATCTAGGTATTTATTTAGAAGATTAACCAGGAACAATGTATGGAGCAGGTAATAGAGTATTTCCAGATATGCCATGGATAGCTTCTGATTTCTCTGAATTAGCTATACAAACCTCTGTCGCCTCCTCTGCTGGACATTGTACAGAGCAGGAACTGTGTGGACAAATGTACATTCTGTGCATTTCATTGCACTGTCAATCAGGGTCAGAATGTTGAACATGAATTCACATTTGGTACAGTTCTTGCATCTTGTGAAGCACTCTGTCTATTGGGATAATACTGTAAGGGGATGGGTAAAGGAGTCATTGTTTATTGAGGAATACCACTGATTAGCTGAAGCACATATTAACGGGGATAATCAGCAAGAGGACAGGGTTGTTGCTAGACAAAAGGCTATATTGTTCACTGAGCACGGTGGTCTTGTGAATGTGAAGAAGAGTAATTTTGGCAAACCTGTCTGTTTCACTTTAATATAATATTTGCCATTTTAATGATGAGAATTTTTGGGTTTGGGGATACTGCATCTGGCAGTATTCATTTTAAAGCACTGAAGGTCAGTGCTTCATTGCTGTTGAACAAGCAGGTTTGAATGGTGGAAAAGCAAGCCTGGCAATCATGAAGTTCAGTCCCTCTCAGAGGGTCTCTTCAGTTAAGTACACTAAGCAGTCCCTTAAAGGAGAGCAGCATTAGTTAGTGTGGGGCCACAGTCTAATCTTTCAGAAACATATAAATATAATAACCGTAGAACAAATGACACTCATGTCATACAGGTGTGCTGTGCAAGTCAAAATCAACATTCAAGTTGGCCAGTTGTGGGAGCTACTGCTGTGCCCTAATGAAGAACTGTTTCACCAACTGGAAGGCTTCCAGGCAGCTGCAGCAACTTCTAAGACAACCATGAGAAGGTTCTGTGGACATTAGTAGATAACAGTCTTACCCTGTCAGTTGACATAAGTAATGTAAGTACATTGTTGCCTATCTAGCAAGGAAATCCACCAGCTAAGGCTGGATGAGAAGGACACTCGCATCCTGGGAATCGTGAGTCAGTATTCCTGCCCAATTAGAGAAGGCACTTTTATAAGTCCGCTGATGCTATAAGAAGGTATCTACATCCAACATAAAAGACTATCCTCGATAGAACCTGAAGTTGGGTTTAATTCCAAACAAATCATGGCCATGGTGGAGGGAACCAGAGGATCATCCTTTGATGAGGTTCAGAAAACAGTGTCTCAAAGTACAAATTTAAAAGAAGCCCACCTCTTGCCACAGTTAAGACAACAGTCTGGGGAAATGCACTGAGGGTCATGTGGCTGTGCTGCACATGTCTGTACTAGAAGCTTACTTGAAGCAAGCACTGGGGACAGCCACTACCCAAGTTTAATTGCATTCTACTTGCAAAGGATTTATTGGACAACTACAACTTCTTCCCTCACTGCAATGAAATAAACCAACAACTGGTCCATTTTTCCTTAATTCACATGTCAGCTACAGTTAAAACCTGAGTTGATGGTGCACATCTAGAGTGAGTATGTTTGCTTGCTTTTCCTTCTCAGTAACTGTATTTTGGAGGATGCAGGTTACTTCTGATAGACGCTTGATCCATGCACTGGACGAGATATGTTTCCGTATGTACAACATCATGAAGCTCTGTGATTCTGCAAGGAGAGTCGATGTTCATCATAATGGATCACTGCTGCAGTAGTCTTAGCTCCATGGGTTGTATCAATCAAGGTTTATTTTTGGCCATTTCAGAGTTCCTACTCCTAGATTTCCCCTCCTTTGGTGCAGTGTCATGTCAAAATGTTTTTGAAAGGAGTTTTGCATATGAAGCCTCCTAGAAAATAGGTGCCTCCTCCTTGGATCTTTATTTTCTTCTAGAAAAACTAACTCTTGCACTGTTTGAGCCAGCTCTTCGGGCTGGATTGGTATTTTTAACATGGAAAATGAGAGTATCAAGGGGACTTACAAGATGGCTGCATATTGAGTAACAGCTTAATTCTAGCTCTGCCAGTGTGAAAACAGAAACTTGGCAGACAAGGCCGGTAGATTTTTTTGTTTATGGGTAAATTTCAGTAACTGGCTAGTAAGTGCGCACTGCCTGGATGCTAGGAAAAAAGAAATACAGAGGATCTGAAAGAAAAACAGCTTCAAAAGGTGAGGAAAAATCACTGACTGGGAAAAGTTCTGCAGCTGTTGAGAAAAAAAAATAAATACATTTACAATCTCCAGACGTGAGTTCCAGTAACTTAGAGGAAAGGTATAAGACAACTGCACACTGACCTGGTTAAAATAAATGAAATGGCAAAGCACTTCTGTTCAAAAAATAAGAAAAAAACACACGTAGCAGAGGTAGTAGATTCTTTACTTCACCACAATATCTGGTACCTCGGCCTCTTGCCTTCAAGGATACATACAACCAAATGGATTCTATATGTATACCAGGTTCAACCATTAATTAATCAATCAATCAGTTACCATATAAATTACCTATACATTTTTAATATAAAATGTCCTATTGCCTTAAACCTATAAAAGTGACCCATTCATATTACATATTTTTAACATCCATTTTTTTCTGTCTACATTCTAATATATACATTACAACAATTTATAATACAAAATATTTAATACAATAATTAATTACACTATAAAATATATAGTGCATCTTAAATATACAATTTAAATATAATCTACCTCAAAAGTTAGCCCTCTAGGTGTCAGTGCCATAATTTAAAATCATTTTACTTTCAAGCACATTTAATTTTTGCTTAAGCTCACCACTTTTTACTTGAAAAGGTCTTGCTAAAACACTAAAGAAAAAGATGGAATCATCTCCCCCATGTACTTTGCAAAAATTATCTGCCACAGGACTCTTAAAATTCTTATTCCGAATGTCACCCAGATGTTCTAAAATTATAACCTTGACAGCTCTTATAGTTTGAGCTATATACCATTTTATTTTGCCACATCCACATCCTATAGCATACACTACTCCACAAGAATTACAAGTAAACCTACTTTTGCTTAAAAATGTTCTATCATTTATTAAACTTCCTGAGATATTTCTAATTTTTTGACAAACCTTACATTTCCCACAAGAAAATCAACTCAAACAACAAAAGGCTGGCAAAAATAGAAGACGTTTTAAACAGGTATTCAGATGGTGATAAAACTGCAAAAATCTGAGGTTGAAATGAAGAAAAGGCTGGCTGAATATAAGCCTGCTCAAGAAGAGATGTTTCAAAAAAATAGTATTAGATGACAGAGCACATAGGGAAAACCTGACATTTATGGCTGTGCCAGAGAGGCTGGATGGAACAGACTGTGTTAATTTTATGAAAGCAGAAATAAGCAACTGGACTGGTATTGCACAGCTTGAGTTTAATTGAAAATGCATATTGTGTGTATGTTCCAAACCTGGCTATGTGAAAAACAACCTAGACCTTTAATAGTAAAGATGCAATGCAGAAGGAATTGATTCTGACAAAATTGTGGCACAAGGACAAAGCACTAAAAGTGAGCGACATCAGAGAGTTTGTGGAGAATGATTACTCATACACCAGGCAGAAGAGTAGTAAATATATTCTACTATTCAGGGAATGTTGAGAAGCAGGCATGAGATTCAAACTGCTGTACCCAGCTATATTCAAAATATTCTTCCCTAGAGGGGCAAAATCATTTTTGATGATATACAAGCTAAGGAGGAAATACAAAAGTTTGTGCACGAAAAAGTGAGCTGTGAAACATGAGATTCTGTTTCTTGTTGTTCTGGTAATAAAGACCACAGAGAGACTTTGCCAGTGAAACCTTTTTCCAATGCTTCAATGGAAGATGCTGTCGAAAAGGAAGGGAGCACAAGAGTTGACTAGAAGAATTGAGAGTACATTGGAAATGAACCGTAGACAGGCTCTGGGAGATAGAGATGAACAGGAATAAAACCAGTAACTTGGAAATTGACAAATGTGGGATTACAAAGCAATAATTGTTTTTGAAATATGACAGAACAAGAAAATCTGGAAATATTGGAATGTGTTGGACTTGTGGGGGACTCTAAAGCATATGGCCTGCTTCATGTCATTACAGTTCGGAAAAATACGTAGGGGGAGGGAAGAGGACAAAATTAACTGTGAGTAAAACAAATGATGTTATGTAGTCCAGTCTCGCCTACATTCTTACTCGCGGGTTCAGAGCCGAATATCGACTCAGACTCGGCCAACTTTTATTTACTAGCTCGAAGTCTCCCATTGGCTGGGCCAAGCAGGTATCCCGTGCTGCACTGCTCCATAACCCCAGATCTCGTTTGCTGCTCGTGTAGCTAGGACGTGGTCACGCTTGGCTGTGGCTATGTACCTTCTTTTTTCAATTTCTCTTGAGAAATTTGCTAGTTGTTCAACCACAAAAGCTATTTTAATAGCTATTCTTCTTGCTTGTTTGCAGTGCTTTTTGTTTGTGTAGTTGGTAACCCTAACTGTTCCGGTGGGCTAGGCCCGTTTTACTTAGAGGACCTAGTCCTCCTTTCTGTGTAGTGTTCCGTTTCCTTGAGTTTTTTTCTTTGGGTTACTGGATTTAAGCTAGTTCTTAGCGTTTCCCCTTTTTGTGGCTAGTGTGATGTGAGTTAGTAAAGAACCGTTTTACTTGGAGGTTCTTTGGTTGCCTTTGTGTAGTCTGATCAGTAGTTTTCCCGCCTTTGTTGTTTTTTTCTGGCAGGTTGTTTTCAGTGGTCTGCTTGTGCAAGATATCTAAGGATCAGAAGGAACATAAACCTTCCGGGTTTAAAAAATGTTCCAAGTGTAGTTACAAAATGTCCATTACGGATGGGCATTCTGTATGTGTTTACTGCCTAGGAGCAATTCATTTCCAAGAGTCTTGTATCTTCTGTCACACCTTCAGTCCGAGGGTGCTCCAGGAGAGGAAAAATAAACTAATATTGAAGGGACTCTTAAAACCTTCGTTTGAGGAGTCTTTAGACTCGACTTCTCGTTCTCAGTCCAAGTCTAAAGCTTTGAAGGCGAAGAAGAGATCTCCGGCTCAGTCTGTCTCCTCGGAGCCCCCGGAGAAAATCTCTAAACTTGAGTCTACCTCCTCGGCTCCTCTGTCCTCTGGGCCGCAGGAGGTATTTGTAGTACTGGAATCGGCGTCTGCTCCTATTTTACTGGAACCCATTCGGAGCCAGTCGCCCAGTGTTAGACATGGTTCTCCTGAGAGGAGATCCCAATCTCCCTCCCTGTCCTCCAAATCCTCCAGGCTTTCTGATTTGGATATCGATAGGGTGGTACAGAGGCTCCTGCAGTCACCGGTGTTGGCAAAATTATTCCCGGCTCTGACTCAGTCGGCTCCGGAGCCCGTCTCGATGCTTGTGTCGATGGTTCCTCCTCCGAGCACTTCCTTGTCTTCAGAGCCAGAGTGCTCCACTCCGAGTGATGTTCCTGCACTGGCTCCGTTCCCCCTCAAGGGTTTATCGGTGCTGACGTCGGCTCTGACCTTGTCAGTTCCATCCACAGGTTTCGGCACTCTGGTTTCCTCAGTTGGGCTCGAGGGGGATACTTCAGGACACCTGCCGGTTCCGAGCCTCCCTCTCGGCGCATCGGCTTGGGGGACCCCGACCCTGGTCATGGCCTTAGAGGCCGGTCGGTCCTCAGATTCGGGGGGACCCGCCTTTGAGGCCATGCGGAGCGCACTGGCCAGATCATCAGTTACATCACCCGGATCGGTCATTCCGTCCCCTTCCACCCCGGCTAGAGCCTCTGACGTCCCCCTATCCATAGATGGCGGAGCCCAAAGGTCTGGGGATACGCCCATGAGCGGCCTCCAACTTTCTGAGGGCCCCTCAGAGTCTGTGCCTGAGGAGCCCCCTAGAAAGAAGTTGTGCAAGAGGAAGCACATAGACTCCCAGGCCGAGTCTCTCACTTCTGATACTGACCTCGAGGAGTCTGAGGGTTCCCCCAAGTCGTCCTCTAATGACGTCTCTTTCTCCAACATCCTGGAGATATTGAGACAGAGAGGGACTGGCCATCCAAAACCCCCTCTGAGGAGGAGTCTGTATTCCTCAAGGCCTTTGGTGCTCAACCCTCCGCCTCCTGGGTGTCTCCACCCTTCGACGAGCTCTTGGATTTAATTTGTCAAAGGGTGTGGGAGAATCCTGATTTGGTGGAACCTGTACCCAGAAGACCCAATAAGTTTCTTTCTGCCCCCCCCCGGGGAAAGAGTTTCTGTCCAAAGGGGTTTCTGTAGATGCCATGCTGGTGGCGGTGGCCACACAGCAGGAAGAAGCAGAGTCTTCTTCTTCCATCCATCCTCCTAACAAGGAGTCTAGGAGCATGGACCGGTACGGGAAGTGTACCCTCTCATCAGCGACCTTCACCCTATGGTCACTGAACTACCTATGTCATTTTACTCGACTCCAGAGAGATCTCCTCAAGGAGTTAGGAGATACTCTAGCGGGTAACGTACCTGAGGCGTTAGCGCATACGGTTAATGCCCAGATGTTTACCTTCAATTCTATTGTCAACTCGTCCATGAGGCTCATATCGTATGCAGCCGAGGGGGCGAGTAGGGCAGCCAGTTCGGGAGTAGCCCTCAGGAGCCAAGCCTGGATGCGCCTGTGTCATTTCGCTGAGGCCTTCAAGTCTTCCTTCACTGACTGTCCCTTTGATGGGTCCTCGCTCTTTGGGACCAAAGTGAAAGACACCCTCACCAGATGTGAGCAAGAGGGAAAAGACCCTGTCTGCTGTAGGGGTCCGTTTTTCCCTCCTCTCGAGGCCTTACCCCAAAGCTCAGAGAGGAGGGAAGATGTGGTTCAAGAAATTGCAGAAGTTTTTCCCGGCCGCACAAGGTGAGTCCCCCTCCAGAGGCAGAGGACGGGGAGGTTATTCTGGAAGACGCCACCCTAGAGGCAGAGGAGGCCCCCGCAACTCGGGAGACCGTGATTCCTTTCGCGGTTCTTCCTACCATCGTTCCCGATGTGTTGCCCAACTGTGCTATTCCAGAGCCAGTCGGAGGCCGCATATCGTTGTACCCGGAAGCCTGGGAAAGCATCACCCAGGATCGATGGGTATTACAAATAGTTTCCGGAGGTTATGCCATCCCTTTTTCGTCAGACCTCCCTCCAGTCAGGAAAATCCAGGACGTTCCACCCAGTCAAAGGGATCATGCAACATTAGAGGTTTCAAAGCTGCTAAAGAAGGGAGTCATCTAACCTGTCCCCTCAGACCAAATCGGATTAGGGACTTACTCAAGACTCTTTTTGGTGCCGAAAAGAACGGGGGACCTGAGACCCATTCTAGATCTCAGCAGATTAAAACACTACATTCTGAAGTCCCAGGTTCCGAATGGTCACCCTTCAGTCCATTTTTCCGTTGCTGGAAAAAGAAGTATGGATGTGCTCCATCGACCTCAAGGATGCTTACTATCATATCAAAATGGACAGGGCATCCAGGAGTCACCTACGCTTCCAGCTGGGAGCCATTCATTTTCAGTTTCGTGCCCTGCCCTTTGGTCTCACCACAGCCCCCAGGGTGTTCACCAAGTGTTTGGCGGTGGTGACAGCTCACCTGAGACGTCAAGGATTCCAAGTGTTTCCGTACCTGGGCAACTGGCTCCTCACCGCTCCCACCAGGCATCTACTGATCTGAGCCAGGGACACTACCATTACCCTCTGTCAACGATTAAGAATAACATTGAACTGGGAAAAATCTGCCTTGCTGCCCTCACAGCGTGTCACGTTTATAGGCGCAGAGCTAGACACCATTCAAATGCGGGCCTTCCTGCCGCACGACAGGATCAGAGTATTACAGAATCAGGTTCACGCTTTATTACCCCTCAGGAAAGTACAGGCGAGATGGGTTCTTCAGTTTCTGGACACCATGGCAGCTACCATTATGTTAGTGCCTCTAGCGAGATTACACATGAGGCTTCTTCAATGGCTTCTCTTTGCCCAATGGTCTCTCCAAAAACTCCCCCTTTCCCACCAGATCCTACTCACGGACCGATGCAAACAGGATCTCTGTTGGTGGCTGTGCTCCACCAATCTGGACGAGGGGAAAACGTTTGTTCCTCCATCACCTGTCGCCACAGTGACCACGGACGCCTCCCAGATGGGGGGGGGGGATTATCTTGGCAGGACGGTCCAAGGCACGTGGTGAGATCATGAGGTACATCTGCACATCAATATCTTAGAGATGAGAGCGGTGTTACTGGCGTTGCGGGCACATCAGAGCTCTCTTCCTCTGGGGACGATTGCAATACACTCGGACAACATGTCCGTTGTGTGGTATCTAAACAAACAAGGAGGAACCAAATCTTACCCCTTGTGCAGAGAGGCCATGTGAGTGTGGCCGTGGGCAGTGTCTTCCCAACGGTTTCTAGTGGCAGTGCACATTCCGAGGAAGGCCAATGTGATAGCAGGCTGAGCAGAGCTATTCTGATGCCTTACAAGTGGTCCCTGAACCGTCTGGTTGCGGAACAGATTTTCAGCAGGTGGGGTCAGCCTTGCTGCGATCTTTTTGCCAATCCCCTCAATGCCAAATGCAGCAACTACTTCACCCTGATCCCCCCACAGGGGGAGCCACCCAGGGACGCTCTAGTCCACGATTGGCCCTCCGGTCTGCTCTGCTTTCCCTCTGTTTCCTCTGTTACCAAGAGTGATTCAGAAAGCCATATCCTTGGGAAGCAAGATGATTCTAATTGCCCCACACTGGCCTTGCCAGGTCTGGTTCTCCTTTCTCTATCCATTCGCTGTGGACAGTCCTTGGATTCTGGACCCAGTACCAGACCTACTGACACACGTCGGGACAGTTCCATCCCTCCCTGCAGACCCTCAGGTTGACAGCCTGGTTACTCCACTTCCGTCGTTAGTCAGACTTCGTTTTTCACCTGAGGTGGTGCACATTTTATTCTCTTCTCATAAGTCTTCGACTAGGAAGATTTATTCCAGCAAATGGAAGAGATTCTCTGTTTGGGCTCATGTCCAAGGAATTGACCCTTACACAGCCACAATTGCTGCTGTTTTGGATTTCTTGTCCATGCTCTTTCAGCAGGGCTCTGCACCTGCTACCATTAAAGTCCAGCTGGCGGCTATTTCAAACTTTCATACCTCCTATGAGCCTTCCCTTATGGCCCATAAACTCTGTAAGGCCTTTCTAAAGGGCACCTTATTACTCCGGCCTCCTGTGTCAGAACCTATCATGCCCTGGGATCTAAACTTTGTTTTGCAAGCCCTTACTTCCTCACCTTTCGAGCTGGCTGCCACCTGTGAGTTAAAAGTTTTTGTCCTGGAAGACAGTCTTCCTAATAGCCATCCCATCAGCCAGACGGGTGTCAGAGATTCAAGCTCTCTCCATCAAACCCCCGTATTTAATTTTTCATAATGACAGAGTTTCTCTTGGACCTAATCCATCCTTTCTTCCCAAAGTAACATCTACTGTTAATCTCAATCAGTCTGTTGAGCTGCCAGTGTTCTTCCCTCAATTCTCGAACAAGGCAGAGTTTAGATTTCATCAACTGGATGTGCACAGACAATTACGATTCTATCTACACAGGACCAAACACGTACGAAAATCTGACCAATTGTTTGTTTCCTTTTCAGAAAATAGAGTGGATTCCCCTATTTCCAAGGTTACCATTTCCAGATGGATTTCGAATTGTATTTCCTTTATTTATTCTTCAGCGGGAAAAAATCTACCCTTTTCCCGTCAAGGCTCACTCTATTAGGGCTGTTTCTGCGTCTATGGCATACCATGCCAGACTATCTTTGGATGATATTTGTACTGCAGCCACGTGGGCTTCCCCGCACACCTTTATTACTCATTGCAAACTGGATGTGGCTTCTAGGGGCCGGGCTTCCTTTGGTTCCACAGTCCTCAGGTGTATCTTCCTTTGAGCCTCCCAGGATAGAGGTGCTGGGGACGCTGTCCCGCAAGTAAGAATGTAGGCGAGATTGGACTACATAACATCAAGAAGTTATGTACTCACCATAACGTTCTTAGTATGTAGTCCATCTCGCCTCACATTCTTACGTACCCTCCCACCTGCCCCCTTCCTGGAGGATCTGGTGGTTGGGATTGGTGCTAGAGTACCCTTCAATGGTAGTTTGTTTTTCTTATTCCCCTTGATAGTGTTCTACCTTATTGGATTGTTGTTATGCATGAGGTGTGATTGTTGGATTTGCAGCAAACTAGATCTGGGGTTATGGAGCAGTGCAGCATGGGATACCTGCTTGGCCCAGCCAATGGGAGACTTCGAGCTAGTAAATAAAAGTTGGCCGAGTCGGAGCCGATATTCGGCTCAGAACCCGCGAGTAAGAATGTGAGGCGAGATGGACTACATACATCGAACGTTATGGTGAGTACATAACTTCTTGTTTTTAATAGTACTATTTGTATAATGTTTGATTTTTCTGTGCATGCTATAAAGTAAATTTTTTCATTTATTTTTAAGTGTAATGGAGATACTATTGTAATCAAGTGCTCCTTTTTTTCTTTTTCCCTTCTTGCTTTCTCCTTGTTCATGTTTAAGAAATGTAAGCACTGCAATAAAAAAAAAGAAAGTCTGGTTAAAAAGAACATGACAGAAGAAAAATTAATGTGCTGCTTCTCATTCTTGATTGGGGGAACGACTGGCTCTAGTACCACATTTAAGAGAAAGCAAGTAAATGAAAAAGAATATTGAGTATTACTAAGGATTTTTTCTAGCAAATACACTTGTGCTTAGTAACATTGTGTATGTCGTCCTCGTTTCTTCATGGAGACAATCTGATAAAGAGAAATTGACTAAAAAAAGACAAATTGGCTAGAAGATGATGTTCTCTGAAAGCATCTGGGAGAACTATAAAGATAAGACAAAATCAGACAGCATTTAGAAGAAACACAGACTGCACCATGAGTCTCAGCATGGATAACCTTTTTTTTTTAGGTTAACTCAGGTCTGTGACTGTGGCTGTCAGTTTGGGACATTTGTTCCCATTAGGATAGTAAAACTTTGATATTTGAAGATGTACATAGTTGTGTGTGTTAGTATTAAGTTAATATGTTTCAGAGGGGGAATATAGGGTGTGTTTTTTGAGGGCTTTCAATAAAAGAAAAAGTTTTGTAAGATGTGACATAGGCTCAAATGGATATGACAAGAAACAACTGTATAAACGTATAACCTGCCAGTATATGCATATAACACTAAAGCTAGAACTAGACATCTAACAAAAATGCAGTTATTCATAAAAGGTAGGAACAAGAACTCTATAAGAAATTATGCTTTCTTTAATGTCTTTAAATCTGAATGGCCACACATATTACAAAAAAAGAGCAGTGAGCTATATTAAAAATATAGAGTGCAAATAGCTATGCTACAGGAGACATGCTTGGAAAGAACTGAACATGTGAATTTGGTAAAGAATTGTTTTCAGTATGGTGATTCAGTAGAATACCTGGGACAAAGAAAAAGAGGAGTACTTATATTAATTGCAAGAGGCTATCCAATAGGGATAGAAGAGGATAAAAAGGTAACAATGGTAGATTTGTAGTACCAAGGGGCTATTGGCATATATTTATATTCCACCTAAAACTGATATATTGGACCTTAAGAAATTTCTGAGAAAAATAATCTGCTTTGAACAAGGAATATTATTTATAGATGGGGACAGGAATTTGATTTGCAGCAGTAAAGATGTGTCTGTGGGGGCAGAAGGTAAAATATAACAAAGGGTGGGTAGCCTTTTGAAGAAATTTCTGAAAATATTTGGCACGGAAGATGTAAGTAGAGTAATAGGAGTTTGGAGTGAATTTGTATATCATTCCTTAAGATACAAAAACTGGGCTAAGCTAGACAGAATTCACATTTCACAGGAACATGTGCATTTAATTGGAGATCTTTATATGCACCCAATAACACTTTCAGATCATGCGCCAGTAATTAAAGTAAAAACACAGGGTAATGAAATACAAATGATCACTGGCACTTTCCCACCTATCTCTTGAAAAAAAAAAAGATGCATTTAAAGAATGGGTAGTTATGGAAATTATTCAGGCGCTATTAGGGAAGATAGAAATATCTTCTGAAAATGTAGCTAGGGAAGGGTAAAGTTAAAGTGGAGTTTAAAAATAGGGTGGAAATAAAATAGAGATATGGTTAAGAAGTAATTATTTAGAAGGACTGGCAAATGTTAAAGTATTGCGGAATAGGAGGAATCTCACAGAGCAAGAAGAGGAGCAACTGCAGAATGCTAAACCGAAAATAATGGATTACTGTGATAATATGCATAAGTTTAGAAAGATTGCTGTTAAGCAACAGATCTGAAGTAGGAGATTCATTTGTCTGCAACCTGTGGGTTATGGATCCGATATCGGATCCGAACCGGCATGGTTTACCAGCTATGGATCCAAGCTCTCAGCTCCTCCCCTCACCCATAATGCCCTGCTCTACCCTCATGACCTCAGATCTCGTTTGCCGCGCATGGTGACCAGATTGTTTTCCAGCTCTCCAGCTAAGTGCTAGTTTCAAGTATTTAAATTGTAAAATATAAAGATTTTTTTGGTTATTTGTGTGAAAGTGTAGGTTTCCCCTTTGGTATATTTACTTTTTTTAGTGTTTAAACTAAAAGTTATATCCCTCCCCTCGCTGTTAGCGTAGTGTGTGTGTGTTGGGCCTGTGAGTGATTTTGTGTTTCTTTAGTTACTTCTTTAGTTATAGTAACTACTGTTGTAGATTGGGATGTCTGAGCAACCCAAGTCTATTTTTCTAAATGCTCCGAGTGTGGCCATAAGCTTTCCCCAGCTGATGGCCACACTCGGTGTGTTAGATGCCTGGGGGTTGAACACCTCACATCTGGATGTTCCATTTGTGCAGGGTTCAACCCCAGGGCATTGAAGGAGCGGAGGTCCAAGCTTGTTTTGGCGGGCCTTTTACGCCCGGACTCGGCTCTGACCTCCGCTCCCGAGTAACCCACGGTTATTCCTTCTGCTCCCCTCCTCCTCCTGGGACTCAACCTCCCGTTTCTGGTTGGAGGAGAGGGATGCTAGGAAAGGACCGGAGGGAGAAGCACCATAAGCGGCGGGCCGAGACCTCTGTTTCGGCCCCGCCAGCCAAGCGGGCTTCTCCCCCGGCTCCATTGTCGGCTCGGTCTCCTCCTCCTCGGCTCCGGTCTCCAGTGTGTTTTTCACCGGGACCCGAGAAGGAGGAGACCCGATCTCCGTCGAGGCTATCGAGGAGGCACTCTAGGCCTACCTCGGTAGCCTCGTCAAGATCTACGTATAGCCTTTCGGATGCTGATCTGGACCGGATGATGAGAAGGTTCATCCAGGCCCAGATGCAGATGGGAGCTCAACACCCTTTTTCAAACCGATTGCTCCTTCTCCGACCCGCTACCCGGGTTCGGAGCAGTTGGAGCCGAGCAGCTTCGGAGCCGGGGGTGGGTCGGCGCCGATAGTACTGTGTACTTCGGATCCGACCCTGCCCTCGAGTGCATCGGATCCGACCTCTCGGAGCCTGGATCCGTGCCTCGGATCCGGGGGGATCAGTGCTCCTTCAGCGCCGTCTGTGTCGGAGCGCACTGTCCCTTCGGATCCGAGCGCTTCGGCGCCGGCTCCGATCCACTCTTCGGATCCGAGGGGGAGCCGATTGTCGGATCCTTTGGTCGAGGTCAGCTCCCCTTCGGCATTTGATGTAGTGGAGAGGGCCCTGTTGAGGGTCTCCGGACCCCCGGCACTTGTTTCGGCTCCGTCCCGCGCTCCCTCTGCACTGGGTCAGGCTTCCACCATCCAGCCCTTGGGACAGCCTGCTTCTGTGCCCCAAGCTGCTCCCCTGGAACAGGTTGCTGCTTGCGAGGAGTCCTCTGACAGCCCCCCAGAGGATATTCCTCGCAAGCATACGTGCAAAAGGAGGCACATTGACTCCCCCGAGTCTCTCACGGAAGACACTGACTTGGAGGAAGGGGAAGGCTCCCCACGGTCACCCCCCGAGGATGTCTCATTTGGAGACATCATGGAAATGCTCCGTATAAGGGGGGGGTGGTCTGCCCCCAAGTCTTCCTCGGACGAGTCCGTGTTCTTGGAGGCATTTGAAGCGGGCCCGTCTACCTCTTGGGTGTCCCCTCCTGCCGACCCCCTGGTGGACCTCATTACCACCAGGGCGTGGAAGGAACCGGACACCGTGGAGCCAATAGGATCCTCAGCCCACCGTCCGACCGTGCCCATTGGAGTAAGGGGCCTCCGGTAGATGCCATGTTGATGGCGGCGGCCACCAAGAGGGAACTTGCTCAGGAGAGTCCCTCAGTCCATCCCCCGAGCAAGGAGTCTCGGATGATGGACCGCTTGGGGAAACGGATGTTTAGTTCAGCGACCTTCTCGGTAAGGGCGCTGAACTACCTGGCACATGTCATTAGGATGCAGCGAGATCTCATTAAAGAATACGCTGCATCTCCCCCAGAGTCCATGTCGGAGGAGGACAAAATGCTGCACTCCACCCGCATGGCCACTCTTAGATCAGTTACTAATACCTCTATGCGGCTACTCTCCCATGCTACGGAAGGCGCCGCTAGAGCCGCAGGGGCAGGCCTAGTCACTAGACGTCAGGCCTGGCTCCGTCACTGCGATTTTTCTGAGCCCTTCAAAGCGTCATTTGCGACGCCTTTGATGGTTCTGCCCTCTTTGGCAAAACCGTTCGCGACACCTTGACCCAGAGCGAGAAGGACGGGAAGACGCTGTCTGCCGTCGGAATCCGCTTCTCTGCACCCCAGAGGCCCTACTCTAGGAACCAAAAGGGTCAGAAGAAGATGTGGTTCCAGAAGTCGCAGCAATCCCAGCCTGCTCCGGACAACCAGTCCTTCCGTGGCAGAGGAGGACAGGGAGGACACCGCCCTAGAGGCAGAGGGGCTCCCAGGAACTTCGGGTCCAGAGAACCCTTCTCTGAACGGCCCGCGCAGCAACCCTGAGGGGTTGCCCGGCTGCTCCACTCTGGAGGCAGTCGGGGGACGTTTTTCGGGGCACCTAGCGGCATGGGAGTCCATAACATCAGACCGCTGGGTTCTCCAAATCATATCCAGAGGATACTGCATCCCTTTTCATCACTTACCAAAGTTGAAGTCCCTCCCAGACGTTCCATCCGGTCAACGGGAGGCCGCTTTGGCAGAAATTGGCCATCTGCTAAAGAAAAGAGCCATCCAGCCCGTCCCCCCAGACCAGATCGGATCAGGGTTCTACTCCAGGTTCTTTTTAGTGCCAAAAAAAGACGGGGGAACTAAGACCAATTCTAGACCTTTCTCTCTTGAACCTGGCAGTCCCCAAGGAAAAATTCCGAATGGTCACTCTGCAATCTATTCTCCCCCTTCTGGGAGAAAATCACTGGATGTGTTCTATAGACCTCAAAGATGCGTACTACCACATCCTGATGGATAGGCGCTCCAGGAGGTTCCTCCGCTTCCGGCTGGGAGCCAGTCACTACCAGTTCCGGGTCCTTCCCTTTGGTCTCACCACAGCCCCCAGGGTGTTCACCATAGTATTAGCAATGGTAGCGGCCCACCTGAGGCTTCAGGGGGTGCAGGTCTTCCCCTACCTGGACGACTGGCTTCTTACCGCCCCAACAAGGCATCTACTATTATTGGCGAGACTCCTTTCTCCATCTTGCTCCCTTTCTGGGCATTACAATAAATACAAAGAAATCCAACCTGGCGCCCACACAGCTCTTAGATTTTATAGGGGACAGGTTAGACACAAGGAGTTTAAGAGCCTTCCTCACTGCGGACAGAGTTCAAAATCTGCAGCTCCAGGTGCGGGCCATTCTCCACTCAAGTTCTGTTCCGGAGTTGGTCCTGAGGGCTCTAGGGTCCATGGCGTCTGCTATAGCACTTCTTCCTCTTGCCAGGCTCAATATGCGCATCCTCCAGTGGACTCTCTTAGTACAATGGTCATACCTTGCTCTCCTATGCATCATCCCATTGCGATCAGCAAGGCTTGCAAGCGGTCCCTCCTGTGGTGGCTTCACTCCCCAGATCTCCACGGAGGCCGCCCATTTTGTGCTTCTCCCCCTCTCGCCACGGTGACCACGGACGCCTCCGCCTCGGGTGGGGGGCATTTTGCGGCCGGACCGTCCAAGGCACGTGGAACGATTCAGAGACCTTACTGCATATCAACGTTCTAGAGATGAGAGCAGTGCTCTTAGCGTTACTAGCACTTCAGGACTTTCTTCCCTTGGGAACAATTGCGATTCAATCGGACAACATGTCTGTTGTCTGGTACATCAACAAGCAAGGGGGAACAAGGTCTTACCCCCTTTGTCGAGAAGCCATGAGAGTTTGGGAATGGGCAATCTCCACCAACCGCTTTCTAATAGCAACGCACATTCCGGGTCGGTCCAACATCCTGGCGGAAAAGCTCAGTCGCACCATTCTGACCCCTTACGAGTGGTCTCTCAATTTTCAAGTAGCGGAACGCATATTCGCACAGTGGGGAACTCCTTCATGCGATCTTTTTGCCTCTCCCTCAAACACCAAGTGCGACAGTTTTTTTACTCTGATACCCCCTCCAGGAGGTTCTCCAAGAGATGCTCTGGTGCATGCTTGGCCACCCGGTCTTCTATACGCTTATCCACCTTTGCCTCTGATGCTCCAAGTTCTTCAGAAAGCCTCTCAGGTGGGTTGCAGAATGATTCTCATTGCTCCGTTTTGGCCTCGACAGATCTGGTTCCCCTTTCTAAGGTCTCACTCGGTGAATCCTCCTTGGATTCTAGATCCCATTCCGGATCTGATATCCCACCCATCCTGCATATCTCCTCCGAACCTGGACAACCTGAAGCTGACCGCTTGGCTGCTCCAGTTCCACTCTTGATCAGGACTCCCGGTATTTCATCACCTGTTAAGGCAATCCTGGTGGCAGCTCATAAACCGTCCACTAGGAGAGTCTACCGCAGCAAGTGGAAACGGTTTTCTTTATGGGCGGAGCGGCAAGGCCTGAATCCCTTCACGGTTCCTCTCCCTTTAGTGCTTGACTTTCTAACCACTCTTTTTAACGATGGTGCCAGCAGTTCCACAGTCTAAGTACAACTGGCGGCAATTTCTCATTATCACATTGGTCATGACTCTAGTCCACTCATGTCAGCCAAGTTGTGTAAAATTTTCCTTAAAGGTACTTTCCTTCTCAGGCCCCCTGTAAAACAAGCGGTTCCTCCTTGGGACCACTCCTTAGTTCTCCAGGCCTTGACCGCCCCCCCCCCTTCGAACCAGCGGCTACGGTGGATCTCAAATTCTTGTCTTTCAAGACAGCCTTTTTAGTAGCCATTACATCGGCCAAGAGAGTTTCAGAGCTCCAAGCATTATCAGCTAAACCTCCTTACTTGGTATTTCATCCGGACCGTGTTTACCTCAGGACCAACCCGTCCTTTCTTCCTAAAGTAGCTTCTGAAGCAAACATTAATCAATCCATTAACCTCCCTGTTTACTTTCCTAAATATGAAAACAAAGGTGAATACAAGCTTCACTCCTTAGATGTTCACAGGCAACTTAGATTTTATCTAAACAGAACGGCTGGTCATAGGCAATCCGACCAGTTGTTTATTTCCTTTGCTAAATTTCATTTGGGCAAGCCAATTTCTAAAGTTTCTCTGTCTCGCTGGATTTCACAGTGCATCTTATTGGCTTATCAAGCTTCAGGAAGGCCCGCACCGGAGGGTGTACACGCCCATTCAACTCGGTCAGTATCTACCTCGGCAGCCTTTAAGGCTAGGATTCCTCTAGATGATATTTGTGCAGCAGCCACGTGGGCTTCATCTCATACTTTTATTTCCCACTATAAGTTGGATCTTGCATCTAGGGGTAGAGCATCATTTGGCTCATGGTGCTCCGGAATATCCTTCCATGATGGCCGCCCAAGATTCAGGTAGCTGGGGACTCTGTCCCACAGGTTGCAGACAAATGAATCTCCTACTTCAGATTTAGAAGTTATGTACTCACCATAACGTTCCATCTGAGTAGGTGTATTCATTTGTCTGCAACCATCCCGCCCTCCTATCCCCCTGGCCTTTCAGTTTCCTGCATATTATGTGTTACCCTTTTCAGGGTGTTCTTGCTGTTGGCAAACTCGATCTGAGGTCATGAGGGTAGAGCAGGGCATTATGGGTGAGGGGAGGAGCTGAGAGCTTGGATCCATAGCTGGTAAACCATGCCGGTTCGGATCCGATATCGGATCCATAACCCACAGGTTGCAGACAAATGAATACACCTACTCAGATGGAACGTTATGGTGAGTACATAACTTCTAATTTTTTTTTTATAATAACTCTAGAGCAGAAAAACTCTTAGAATAAATATCAGCCTGTCACATTTCAATAAAAAGCCCTCCTTTTCTTTAGGATGGGTTTTAAAGGTATATACCCATTAATACCAGGAGACCTATCTGCTCCTAATCGCACTATCCACCTGGTTTCAGCACATTCAGTTTCATTTACCAAATTGCCCCCCCCCCCCCCCCCCCCCGGTGTTTGGAATCACAACCTGTATCACCATAAATAGAAATGAATGCGTAGGGTTATCCTTCACATATAATGCCAAAGCATTACGCTCATTACAAAGTCTAATATCTGATAAATGTTTGTAAATTCTGGTCTTAAACATATTATTGGTTTTCCCCACATAGTAAGTTTCACATCCTTGACATACAGCTATATATACCAAATTCTTAGTTTTACAATCAGCATATCCTTCAAAAACGTATTGTTTATTTGTCCTGGGATGTACAAATATTTGAGATTGCAATATGAAGTGACAATCCTTACACTGATAACATGGGAAGGTACCTTTACTATTAATCTTAATATTTCTCTTATTACTAGGTTCCTTGCATAATATATCCTTTAGATTCTTATTCCTCCTAAAAATAAATTTGAGCATTCCCTATTTGTGTCTTAAGCTCTGGGTCAGTGTACAATATTTGCCAGTGTCATTTAATGATATCACAAATGTTACCCACGTCACTGCTATAGGTGAGGACCATTTTAATGCCCTCACTATCATTTCCCTTGGTAAATGTTTTATTTTTATTTTTCTTTACCCCTTCATGCATCCTTCTATTCATCCATGGTTTAGCTGTATTCTTCCTCTTCATTTTACTGTGCACACATGTCGGAGTTTAATGAAGGAAGTTTGGAACTGGCTTATAATCCTAGAGGAACATTGGACAGATTGACCAATGAAGCAGATGGTAGGAACTTGCTTCATAAAGTTAACCCCCTACTTCATTTAGACATACAACGCTTGACTAATATGGTTTCTGATGCAGAAGTGAATAATGAAGGTGAGCCTGAATTTCAAGAATTGGCCCTGAAGCTGTATAAAGATGTTATGAGACTGAAGCGGCTTCAGTGGCAAAGATTTCATCTAGAGGCATGCCTGAAATATAATGTAATCCCTAGGGGCATGTGAGTTTTATGCATGCCGACACAGGGTGAACTGTATCCTGACCTTTTAGCCAAATGGCAGGAAATTAACCTGCAAACTAGTTTATACTACATACGTTTGTTGCTAGAACACTTCAGCCCTATCGAACAACAACTTGTTAGAGACATTCAAGAGTTACAAAAGGATATGGAGTTTTATGGTACTTTTATCGACGTGGTTGTCCTCTGTTTGCTTGTTTTTGGATATTCGTGGATCTGCTACGTACAGAGGAATTTGGTGCAAGAGACTGTTTTTTTCTTAGCAGAAAAACTTTTAGCACAATGACTCAGGCAACAGAAAGTAGAAAAGGCTGTCGTCAAGCTTAGAGAGCCTATAACAAGGAAGGTAACAAGATCCTGCAGCGGTATTAGAAATATTTCAGAAATTCTATGGAAGTCTGGATAAAGCAGAGAACTATGGAAATCAAGAAAAGGTACAAATGGAAATGTTTATGGAAGAATTAAATATGCCAGGGTTAGAAGTATGTGAGGCTCAATTACCAACAGTTAGGATAGGAGAAGATGAGATAAAAAGGGTGATGTATAACCAATCTACAGGAAAGTCCCCAGGAATAGATGGTATTTCTGTGGAAGTTTGGAAGATAGGAGGGAAAAAACATAAAAATCTGGAAGGTTTTGTTTACCAGTATTTTAAGAGCAGTACCAACATTCTGGAAGAAAGCAGTGGTAGCTATAATACATGTAGAAGGTAAAGATTCATCAGATCCAGCTTCATACAGGCCTATTTCAATACTAAACCATGATTGTAAAGTATGTATGGCTATAATGGCTAAATGAATGACAGAAGTGATGCCAAAATTGATACCTATGAAGTAGTGTGTTTTTTTTGGAGGGGGAGGCAAGCATTTTACATTAACAACATTGATGATCCAGAATGTAAGAAAATACCACTGCTGTTGGTGGGTCTTGATGCAGAGAAAGCATTTGACAGAGTAAGCTGGGACTTTGAGTAGAAGCATTTGCATTACCTGATAAAATTATAAGGTTGATTAGGAGGATATATGAGGGATCTGAGGCGAAAGTTAAAGCTGGTGGGGTCTTCTCTGATAATTTCTGTTTGAGTAGAGGAACCAGGCAGGGATGTCCTATTTCCCCTTTGTTATTTGCATTATATTTAGAACCATTGGCAAAGAAAACAAGGTTCTCAGAAATTCAAGGATATAATTTGTATGGTAGTCAAGAAAATCGGGCATTATTTGCAGATGTATTTTATTCATGACAAAACCAGAAGGGAACATTTGTTGTGGAATATTTTGAGACAGTTTCCAGTCTTTTTGGGATACAAAATTAATGAAGTTAAAACAAAGGCAATAGCAGTAAATTATGTGCCCACACATGAATTGGCTCAGCTATATCCATATTTATGGGGACATGATAAAATGAAGTACTTCGGAATACTCCTGTGTGGCAGCTAAGGACATGTGGGAAGAGAGTAAACAAAAGATAATACAAAAACTGAGAAAATGGAAGCTCTGTTGTATTGATATGGATAGTAAGATACAAGCAGTTAAAATATTTTTAGCCCTTTAATCTTGTATACATAGGTCAGACATATCTTTATCAACCAGAGGAGAAGTTGTGGATAGCAGTTATTAATGAGCTGAAGGGTTTTATCTGGGATGAGAAGACTGCAAGAGTCAAGTGGGATAAGATTCTTCTAGTAGAACAGGAAGGATTGGGATTATCCAGTTTGGAAGAGGTATTTCAGAGCAACACAGTTAAGGCTTCTATACATATCATAAGCAGAAAACTATAATTCAAAATGGAAAGAGAGGATGATGAAACGGGGAAGCTGAAGAAACAAGGAGAGAGACTGTGATTTTTGATGCAGACCTTTAAAGAGAATAACAATAATCATACAGAATATTATATTCATAAAGGAGCAGAAAGTATTCTAAGAACTAAATCAAGACAGGAATGTAGAAAGGAGATTCTTCTGATAGGGGTGACTGCACCCCCCCCCCCGGTGTTTGGAATCACAACCTGTATCACCATAAATAGAAATGAATGCGTAGGGTTATCCTTCACATATAATGCCAAAGCATTACGCTCATTACAAAGTCTAATATCTGATAAATGTTTGTAAATTCTGGTCTTAAACATATTATTGGTTTTCCCCACATAGTAAGTTTCACATCCTTGACATACAGCTATATATACCAAATTCTTAGTTTTACAATCAGCATATCCTTCAAAAACGTATTGTTTATTTGTCCTGGGATGTACAAATATTTGAGATTGCAATATGAAGTGACAATCCTTACACTGATAACATGGGAAGGTACCTTTACTATTAATCTTAATATTTCTCTTATTACTAGGTTCCTTGCATAATATATCCTTTAGATTCTTATTCCTCCTAAAAATAAATTTCGGAGCATTCCCTATTTGTGTCTTAAGCTCTGGGTCAGTGTACAATATTTGCCAGTGTCATTTAATGATATCACAAATGTTACCCACGTCACTGCTATAGGTGAGGACCATTTTAATGCCCTCACTATCATTTCCCTTGGTAAATGTTTTATTTTTATTTTTCTTTACCCCTTCATGCATCCTTCTATTCATCCATGGTTTAGCTGTATTCTTCCTCTTCATTTTACTGTGCACACATGTCGGAGTTTAATGAAGGAAGTTTGGAACTGGCTTATAATCCTAGAGGAACATTGGACAGATTGACCAATGAAGCAGATGGTAGGAACTTGCTTCATAAAGTTAACCCCCTACTTCATTTAGACATACAACGCTTGACTAATATGGTTTCTGATGCAGAAGTGAATAATGAAGGTGAGCCTGAATTTCAAGAATTGGCCCTGAAGCTGTATAAAGATGTTATGAGACTGAAGCGGCTTCAGTGGCAAAGATTTCATCTAGAGGCATGCCTGAAATATAATGTAATCCCTAGGGGCATGTGAGTTTTATGCATGCCGACACAGGGTGAACTGTATCCTGACCTTTTAGCCAAATGGCAGGAAATTAACCTGCAAACTAGTTTATACTACATCGTTTGTTGCTAGAACACTTCAGCCCTATCGAACAACAACTTGTTAGAGACATTCAAGAGTTACAAAAGGATATGGAGTTTTATGGTACTTTTATCGACGTGGTTGTCCTCTGTTTGCTTGTTTTTGGATATTCGTGGATCTGCTACGTACAGAGGAATTTGGTGCAAGAGACTGTTTTTTTCTTAGCAGAAAAACTTTTAGCACAATGACTCAGGCAACAGAAAGTAGAAAAGGCTGTCGTCAAGCTTAGAGAGCCTATAACAAGGAAGGTAACAAGATCCTGCAGCGGTATTAGAAATATTTCAGAAATTCTATGGAAGTCTGGATAAAGCAGAGAACTATGGAAATCAAGAAAAGGTACAAATGGAAATGTTTATGGAAGAATTAAATATGCCAGGGTTAGAAGTATGTGAGGCTCAATTACCAACAGTTAGGATAGGAGAAGATGAGATAAAAAGGGTGATGTATAACCAATCTACAGGAAAGTCCCCAGGAATAGATGGTATTTCTGTGGAAGTTTGGAAGATAGGAGGGAAAAAACATAAAAATCTGGAAGGTTTTGTTTACCAGTATTTTAAGAGCAGTACCAACATTCTGGAAGAAAGCAGTGGTAGCTATAATACATGTAGAAGGTAAAGATTCATCAGATCCAGCTTCATACAGGCCTATTTCAATACTAAACCATGATTGTAAAGTATGTATGGCTATAATGGCTAAATGAATGACAGAAGTGATGCCAAAATTGATACCTATGAAGTAGTGTGTTTCTTTTGGAGGGGGAGGCAAGCATTTTACATTAACAACATTGATGATCCAGAATGTAAGAAAATACCACTGCTGTTGGTGGGTCTTGATGCAGAGAAAGCATTTGACAGAGTAAGCTGGGACTTTGAGTAGAAGCATTTGCATTACCTGATAAAATTATAAGGTTGATTAGGAGGATATATGAGGGATCTGAAAGTTAAAGCTGGTGGGGTCTTCTCTGATAATTTCTGTTTGAGTAGAGGAACCAGGCAGGATGTCCTATTTCCCTTTGTTATTTGCATTATATTTAGAACCATTGGCAAAGAAAACAAGGTTCTCAGAAATTCAAGGATATAATTTGTATGGTAGTCAAGAAAATCGGGCATTATTTGCAGATGTATTTTATTCATGACAAAACCAGAAGGGAACATTTGTTGTGGAATATTTTGAGACAGTTTCCAGTCTTTTTGGGATACAAAATTAATGAAGTTAAAACAAAGGCAATAGCAGTAAATTATGTGCCCACACATGAATTGGCTCAGCTATATCCATATTTATGGGGACATGATAAAATGAAGTACTTCGGAATACTCCTGTGTGGCAGCTAAGGACATGTGGGAAGAGAGTAAACAAAAGATAATACAAAAACTGAGAAAATGGAAGCTCTGTTGTATTGATATGGATAGTAAGATACAAGCAGTTAAAATATTTTTAGCCCTTTAATCTTGTATACATAGGTCAGACATATCTTTATCAACCAGAGGAGAAGTTGTGGATAGCAGTTATTAATGAGCTGAAGGGTTTTATCTGGGATGAGAAGACTGCAAGAGTCAAGTGGGATAAGATTCTTCTAGTAGAACAGGAAGGATTGGGATTATCCAGTTTGGAAGAGGTATTTCAGAGCAACACAGTTAAGGCTTCTATACATATCATAAGCAGAAAACTATAATTCAAAATGGAAAGAGAGGATGATGAAACGGGGAAGCTGAAGAAACAAGGAGAGAGACTGTGATTTTTGATGCAGACCTTTAAAGAGAATAACAATAATCATACAGAATATTATATTCATAAAGGAGCAGAAAGTATTCTAAGAACTAAATCAAGACAGGAATGTAGAAAGGAGATTCTTCTGATAGGGGTGACTGCAGTTAGGGATACATATAATAGAGAAGAGGGGGCTGGAATTTATTGGAGAAAACTGGCAGAGGAACCAAGGTACTGGGAGCAAGTCACTAGAGAGGAAAAAGTAATAGAATTGGAAGCCAAGAATGTATTTAGACTGCAGGTTAGAGATTGCCTTCTTATCAAGGAATTGATATCAAGAGTACAGGCAAAGAGAAAGAAATAGGGGGAGATCCTAACTGAAAGACCAGCACTGGTCGAGTTTTTTAGTAGACTCTAGTACAGAAGCTGCTGTTAAAAAGGAATAATTAGTAGAGCATAAAAATACTGCACAACTATAAGAATCAATCAGAGCAGGTTAGAAAGGATTGGAAAAAGAGATTAGATAAGCAGTTCACAAAGACACAATTGGGGAGATATGTGTATGTCTCCTAAATATGCAACACAATGTAAAAGATTTTTCATTTTTCTTTGGAAATGTTTTGTAGATATTTTTATACCCCAAGGAGACTCCAGAGATATATTCCTCAGGGAGACAGCAAATGTTGGAAGTGTAATGGGGGAAAAGGTAATAGGGAACTGGGACTGTAATGAGTTGGCAGACTTTAAAGATTGTTGTAACTTGGGAAGTGATTTTTCTGAGCTATGATACAGAATTGGAATTGCCTAGACATAGTAAGGCCTTGCTGTGTCAATTATGGTGAATACCAAAAAATCAGTTACTAGAAAATGGAAATCCAGTGTAAGCCAGCTTTACTAGAAGTAGTGAATATAGTAACAGAGATAAACAACTGGAACTGGGATCGTTAGAAAAGGATAGGAGCAAATTACATAGGAAAAATGGGAATTGTGGGAACAAGACATACAGGGGAGGAATGAGGTTTAAATGAAGACAGGACTTGAATGAGCTATATAATGTTTGACCAATGATTGGTTGGATTATATGTGATGTGTATATAATGTTTGCAACTGGGATTATGTTATGTTTTGTGATTTAAAATGCTTGCAGCTAGAATTGTTTCAGTATGGTTTGATGTCCTTCTGTTCTCATGTTGCAGTATTCTCACTGCAGGATCCTCTGCCTCAGGTGACCCAAACGTCCAGCTCCTATGCAAAAGCTTAAGGCTGGTTGGTGTCAGGCACGTGGGACGTCACACACATGGCCTTAAACCGTGGACCTCTGCACACACAGGCCTCAGAACATCTCTGCTGCAGTCAAACTTCAGCTTGCTCGCTTCGCTCTGTGCTTCAGAAGATGTCTAAAGAAAAGCCCTACTGAAAGTCCAGAAGCCAAAAATCTTGCTAGTGACCCCCTATTGGCCAAGGCAGCATTGGTTCCCCCTTCTATGCAGTCACTACAAGTTGCCTCACAAGCTGGAACTGCTCACACAACATAAGGGATCTCTGATTCACCCACACTTAGAAATACTCAGCCTAACAACGTGGGTGATAAACTTCTGATCTCTTTCAGACACCTATATTCAGAGGACGTACTAGCCACCTTGCAGGAGGCCAGGAAACCCACTGCCAGGAGATCCTGTTTTTCCAAATGGAAAAGGTTCACCATTTGTTGTCTCCAAAGGCAACTAGTCCCCTTCTAAGCAGATGTACCTCTCATTCTAGCCTGTGTGTGTGAGCTCCTAAAATCAGAACTTTCATACTCTTCAGTGAAAGTCCACTTATCTGCCATCTCCGCCTGCTTACCTATGGAACCTCCCATCCTTTTCAGACTGGAGGTCAGACATTTTCTGAAGGTGGTTCTGCATGTCAGACCACCGAGAAAATATATACTCCCACACTGGGGTTTGAAGTGCGTACTGGAAAAACTTGCAATTGCCCCTCTGAACCAGCAAGCTCTGCCTGTCTGCAGATGTGCACCTGGAAGACTGTCCTGTTAGTAGCCCTTACTTCAGCTAGGAGAGTCTCTGACAGCTGTTCTGGCCTTCCCACCCTACACTATCTTCCACAAAGATCGGGTAAACCTTCACACCAATCCTTCCTTCATGCCCATGGTGGTCAATGAGCTGTCCCTCAACCAGTCTATTCATTTACCCACCTTCTTTTCTTTACCTCAAAATGACAGTGAGAGAGGGCTCCACCCCCTTGATGTCCACAGGCAATTAAGATTTTACCTGGGTAAGACTGAGAGCATTAGAAGGTCCAATAAGCTCTTCATATCCTTCCACCCCAGGGCCCTGGGGAAAGCTGTATCCCAAACACACTGTGTATTCCTGGTTACAAAAACTATTTCCTTCTGTTACTCCTTTCATGGCAAAGACTTACCCTACAAGGTTAAAGCCCATTCTACTAGAGCAGTGACTTCTTCAGGAGCCTTCCTCAAAGACCTGGATACAGCCACCATATTAAAGGCAGCCATATGGTCCTCTGTGCACACCTTTACCAAACATTACAAACTGGACAATATATCCAGAGCCAGGGCAGGATTTGCAAGAGCCATCCTTCATGGTTTCCTGGAGACTGTTGCTTCTTCCTCCACCCTTTCCTCTTCTTGAGCTGTGGTACTCTCCCACAGTGAGAATACTGCAACATGAGAATAGAAGGATATTGGTTATGGTAAGATTTTACATGCAATTAATCTTAGATGACCTTCTTTTCCATGTTGCCTTCTCTTCCATGTTGCAGTATTCCTGCCCTCCTTCTTACCCCCCTTCATCACATTTACCTTTTCTAGATGGCATCATTATTGTTTTCTTTAGGCTGTTGTCCAACTGGGCAGTCAGTTCTGAGGTCTGTGCATGCAGACGTCACATTTAAGGCCCGTGGTTTATGGCCCTGCATGTGACGTCCCATGCACCTGACGTCAGCCGGGCTTAAACTTTTGCATAGGAGCCGGAATCTCAGGTCACCTGAGGCGGAGGATCTCGCAGTGAGAATACTGCATCTATGGATCTATGGATGTCCTTCTATTCCAATGTTGTGGTATTCTGCATATGGGTTTACTCCTCTTGTCTCGCATACGTACGGCCAGTATACAAAAGTTTTCAGTCCCTCTGAAGTGCATGTGACGTCTGAAGTGGGTGAGGGAGCATGAGCCATAAAAGTGATGTCGGCATGCACCAGCCCTCAGAACTTCTCAGCCGCCAGTCGTATGCCAGGTGCTACAGCTAACGCTGATGTCTGATTCAAATAAATCGGATAAGTACCCCATTGGGGACCTTTTCAGTCCTTCCTTTAAAATTTTATTGTCTTTTCATGTCATCCAGAAATGGTAAGTGTCAGTGCAGCTGCCAGATCACTCATGAGGGCGCCCACAATAAGTGCCTTTTCTGTTTGGGATGGTCGCATGACAACTTCTGCCCTATTTGCCAGGCGTTTGTACCCAAGACCCTTCGTAGCCACTTGCACGTGTTAAACATTTACTTGGAATCCAACGGCTTAAGCAGATCACTTTAGGGGTGGAGGGCTCCTCAGACATTTCTTCAGAACCGTCAAAAAAGAAGGCCAAGACCTTACAGCCTTCATCTACCACTGAGCCTCTTCTGTCTGATTCTCAGCCCGTGGCCAACTTTGGCCTGGTAGAAGGATACTGATCCATCGTATTGGATAGAGTGGGTACCTTCATGGATGTTGCAGAATTCCTTGGCGAGAGCACATCCTCTGAGGCTATACCGGCGCAGATTTCTGATGCTGGGGGGGCAGCACTCTCCGAAGGCCCATCTGATCACTCCGATCCTTTAAAGTCTCCAGATTCCAGGCCTTGACAGATGCCAGCTAGGCCCCTTAAAAGAAAGGAAAAGAGAAAGCATATTTCTCTCTTCTGAAAGCATGCCTGATTGGCAGTCTTTTAGTCAAAGCCTTTTTAGTGCTTTCATGGCCTTGAGGCCTACCTCTACTGTTGGTGCTCCCACATCCCCTCCAGTTCTGAGCCCTAGGCCGCAGACCTCAGATCCTAATGCTAGGTAAGTGGAGGATTTTTACAGATTTCTTCACCTTTCTGGCTCCCCAGAAGAAGAATCAGTTGATCCTGACTCCCCAGCAGAAGACTTAACATTTGGAGAAACTATCTCCAGGATGAAGGATCACTTCAAATGGGAATACTCTGAAATGACTGAGGTCCAAAAAAGATATGACCTCATTCAGATGGAGTCCCCAAGCCCATCTGCTGCTCCAACTATCCCTCCTGCATTTTTAGATGTCTTTTCCTCAGCATCTCTTAATCCGGACTCCCAACCTACTGCTCCATGCAGACCAGACAGACTTTACATGGTGCCTGGACACTGGTAAGCATCTGCTTAAGTATCCCCCTGCTGATCCAAGTAGTATCTCTATATCTACGGACAAGGCCTCTAAGCTCCTGCCCACTACCACCATTCTCCCTGCTGACAAAGATAGCAAGACAGTGGAAGGTCTGGGTAAAAAGACTTAAATTTCTGCTACTTTGTCCCTCAGAGCAACAAACTGTCATGGCCAAGTATGCCTTATCCCTCTTGGAATCTGTCTCAAAACTCCTGGCTGATATTCTAGACTGCTCTGCCAAATGATGTAAAAATTACTGAACCTACAGACATTGCCAACATACTGGCTGACAGGTTCAGTGCAAACTTCTCCCCCCCAAAAGGTGAGATATCTATACCAGAGGATTGTAGCCCCCCAAACATCTCTAACGCTCAGGTGAGAACTGCTCTCTCCAAGGCAAAAAACACAGCATCCATGGGACCAGATGGTGTCCCCGGTTGTGTGCTCCATGAACTCAATGAGGAATTAAACCCGCAGTTAGGGCAGCTGTTTAATCTTAGCCTCACCTCAGGATACGTGCCTAAGGAGTGGTGTACGGCAACTGTGGTCCCACTTCACAAAGGCGGTGCCTCCACCGACCCTGGAAATTACCGTCCCATCAGCTTGACAAGCCTGATTTGCAAAGCTATGGAGAGGATCATAATGGAACTCGTAAATAAAGACATAGGGGACTTGCAGACTTTGGATCCGACCCAGTTTGGCTTTGTCAAAGGCAGATCATGCCTTTTAAACTTGGTTGACTTTTTCGAAACAGTCACCAAGGCCATTGATGAGGGAAAGGCAGTCCACACAGCCTACCTTGACCTGGCAAAGGCGTTCGACACAATACCCCACTCAGGTATCATTGAAAAACTCATCAGCTTAAATGTAAACCCATACGTCACAAGATGGGTTGCAAACTGGCTAAGTGACAGAACCCACAGGGTCAGAGTTGCTGGCGCCATGTCAGACTCAAAGCCTATCACAAGTGGTGTCCCACAGGGCTCAGTCCTGGGCCCACTCCTGTTCGGCATCTACTTTTCAGAAGTACAAGCAAACACAGGAGGATTATGGCTGACAATATTTGCAGATGACTTCAAACTGGGCGCCATAGTTGAGAACACATCTGACACAGATATCCTTCAGAAGGGTCTTATAGAAACGGATAACTGGTGCCAGAGCCATGGCCTAAAGTTAAACGCCATAAAATGCATAGTCATACCCTTCGGGAAAAACAAGGTTACCCCTAGCTACCATATAGGTGGCAACCCATTAAGCACAGAAGAGGTTATCAGGGATCTGGGGACCCAGGTTGACAGTAACCTTTCGTTTGACACTCACGTTGCCAAAGTAGTTAGGAAGACCTTCTACATTGCCCACCTGATCATGAAGGGATTCACATCTAGATCAAGGGAGGTCATCGTCCCCCTGTACTCATCACTCATCAGACCAATGATTGAGTACAATGCCCCATTCGGAATGTATCTGACACGACACCTGCAGCAACTGGGAAAGGCCCCAAAAGTTCCTCACCAAAAGGATAAAGGGTCTCAAAAATATGTCCTATGCTGCCCGACTGAAGGAACTCCAGCTCTATTCAGTCGCTTACCGTCTGCTCAGAGGTGACCTGTGCCTGACATACAAGGCCATGTCCAACCCAGAAATGATGAACATGCTTCACCTCAAAAAAATCTAGATCCCTCAGAACTACAAGGGCGGGAGATTTAAACCTTGACACGGTTATTAATAGGACGTGCTGGAGGGACAGATTCATCACCCAGAGACTCCCTATGCTGTGGAACAAAATCCCGGTACATGTGAGGCAGAGCACCTCGCTGGCTTTGTTCAAGAGAAATCTTGACCAATGGACGGGAGATCACAGATATACCCCAGGGATTATCTCAGTGTCACTGCTTGACAGAGGCACAGCAAAATAATGGGCATAGTATCCTCCAAACTAAAGGGGTGGCGTAAGCCACAAAACTCTGGGCTAGGCTTATAAATGCCCTTGGGCAGATAGCCTAGTATGAACCTATAAAGCATCACTGTCCTCTCTTCTGGCCTTCCCCAGGTAACCAGACACTCTCTAAAGTGAATCCTCAGCCAGGTCAGCAGCATCAGCATCTGCCTTACGTAGATACTCCTGGCTTCGCCTCCAACTCCTGCCTGATGCTTTCAGAGCAAAGCTTATTGATGCTCCCTTGAACAGTACTGCATTATTTGGCTCTAAGGTAGCAGACCTTTTCAAGTCCCTTAAACAAAAATGTAAAGAAATGCAGGACCTGAAACATTTGCTGTTTTTTCCCATTCCTAAGTTCCAAAGAAACTATCCAGCTAAAACTCAGTTCATTAGGAAACACTCTCATCTTGCTGCTCCTTCAAGGCCTAGAAAGCCTATAGAAAACAACCTCCTCCAGCTAGAGCACCTTCCTCCTCTAGCCAGAGACCACTCTTTCAGGACAGGGCAGGTAGCATCTGACTACCTGCCATCCTTGCCTCCCCCACCCCACCCCCGTCTGTACCACTGTCAGCCCGACTCTCTCACTACCTCCCTGTGTGGACCAACCTCATCTCAGACAAGTGGGTCCTGTCCATACTACAGAATGGTTACTTCATGTCCTGGATCTCCCCTCCAAAAAGGAGAGGCATCCCTCAACCACCTACACAACAGTTGCACCTCATGCAACCGGTAATGCAGACATTGATAGCTCAGAGCACCATCGAAGCAGTCCCCCCAGCTGCAAAAGGAAGAGGATTCTCCTCCAGGATCTTCTTGGTCCCCAGGAAAGTGGACCCTGGAGACCTATTCTAGACCGTCCCATCTCAACCTTTTCTTAAAGATCCCAACCTTCAGAATGTTGACCATCCCAGACTTATTTCCCCTTCTGATCCACAAGGACTCATGGCAACATTAGATATAAAAGATACTTATCTCCACATCCCAGTAAAACCAATTTACAGGAAATACCTAAGGTTCTTGGTGGGTTCTTCTCACTTACTGTTCTCTGCCTTGCCTTTTGGCCTTTCCACTGCACCCAGAGTCTTCACAAAATGCTTGGCCCCAGTGATTGCTTATTGCAGGACAAAGGGAATACAAATATTCCCTTACCTAGACGACATGTTGATCCAGGCTGTCAGCCAAGAGACCCTCCAGCTGCACATCCACATTGTAGTGGCCCTTCTACAGTCACTAGGATTTCAGCTAAACTTACCCAAATTGCATCTACAGCCAACCCAAGACATTGTCTTCCTTGGGTGCAGAATATGCTCAGACCTCATGGAAACATAACCTACCTCCCTTCAAGTGAACTCATTGACAGAACATCTTCTTTGGGTCCTTCACTCGATGAGTTGCCAGCAAGACAGTACCTCAGATTGTTGGGCTACATGGCAGCCACCATCCCCATGCTATCTCTAGCAAGACTGCATATGAGAAAGTTACAATGATATCTTCGGTCAGTCTGGACACAGCACTCCCATCCTCTGGAGCACAGGGTGCTACTTCCCCCTTGCCTAAAAAAGGAAATACAGTGGTGACTGGCACAGGTGAAGCACAACCAAGGTTTTCCTCTCCAACCACCTCAGCCCCCACAGGTCATGCACACAGACGCCTCAAACTTGGGCTGCGGAGCAACTCTGGGCCATCAAAGGGTGCAGGGCCTGTGGTCAAAACCCCACAAGCTGGAACACAGTAATGCTCAAGAGATTAGGGCAATTTTTCTAGCCGTCCAGGCGTTTCTACCTTTCTTCCAGCAGGGATCTCTGAAGATGTACACAGACAACACCACTGTGCTGTAGTATCTCAACAAACAGGGAGGGACCAGGTCTTATGTGCTCTGCAGACTAGCCCTTCTGGTATGGGAATTTCCCACCTCACAGGGAATCGCCCTACAGACGGCCTACATTCCCTCTCTCCGCAACTCCCAGGCAGATTACATGAGCAGAACCATCACAAACAACCATGAATAGATGCTTCACAGAGATGTCTTCTTGGATCTGGTCCACAGGTGGGGTACACCTCAACTAGACCTTTTCTCTTCCTCCATCAACAGGCAACTTCCAAGCTTTTGCACCAGGACACCAGAACCCCAGGCACTGGCAACAGATGCCTTCTCAAGCTCTTGGAAGGGGAAATATCTGTATGCCTTCCCTCCCATTCAGAAAGTCCTACTGAAAATACAGCAGGGCATTCAAAAAATCTTGGTGACTCCTTACTGGCCCAGACAGCACTGGGTCCCCTTACTTCAACTGCCCAAGGGCAATCGCCACAAGTTACCCCCCCCCCCCAGAGTGGACCTGCTCACACAACACAAGAGGTCACTGATTCACCCACAGTGGCAGATGTTCTTCGTTCCCCATTGCTGCAGTCCTTACTATTGGGTATAGTCCGCCGTCCAGTCGGCCCGAATACCAGAGTATAAGGCTGACGTCGGTCAGGGCGCATTAGACTGACGTCAGTACGTCAGGGTACTAATGCGCATGACCGACGTCATATCCTCAGTCTTTTTTGCCGCATGGTCCGATGCAGAAGCAGTTTTGCGAGTGCAGGTTGGCGTTCTGAAATATTTCCGAAACCGGAGTTTCAGACCGAAACAGAGTTGGCTAAGTACCCGTTGGGGAACATTTTGGTTTTTCTTGCCTCAGTATTTAACCGGATGTCAGAAAAAGTGAATAACTGTATTTCTTGTGGGAAACAGATACCTCATAGGGATTACCATACCTTGTGTATACCTTGTTTAGGGCCTGAGCACGGCGTTGTTGGTTGCCGCTCTTGTGCTAGGTTTAACAAACGCACTATTAAGAGGAGGTTAGACTGTGCCAGGTTAGTGTTTGGGAAGCGTTGCAATTATAAAATGCCGCCGGATGCTCCGGCGCTTCGTCAAGAAGCGCAAGGACAAAACAGCGAAGCCTAGGGTTGATGAACCGCAGTCCCGGACGCCGGTTCTTTAGAAGGCTCAGTGGAGCCAGAGGTTTTCCGAGGAGTTTCCATGGAGTCTCAGCCTGAAACTTTACTCTTACAGGATGTGCCTTCTCAGGAGCTAGGCCAGGCTGACGGGCCTTCTCACGTAACTGTTCTTCCCTCTCTTCCCAAGGTAGTTAGAGCCCCTCCTTATGTTGCCAAAACTCCTTTGAGAGGTAGGCCAAGTTCAGCTTCAGTGGGGCTTCTCCTAGCATTTCGGGTTCTGTACCTAAGAAACATATGCTTAAAATGGCAGAAGATTTGATTACTATGATTAGAGGTTCTATGCGCCCTCGTGATAAGAGGCCTAGGGTGGAACCTCAGTTTGATAGTTTTGAACAGTGTTCAGAGGCTTCAGAGTCTTCTGCGGAAGACTTGCAGGAGTATCCTACTTATTCTGATTCTGATGTGGATGATTCCACTCCTACAGCTTCTCCTCCTGAGGATTTCTCATTTTCAGAGACTCTGCATTCCATGAGGGAGCACTTTAAATGGGAAGGCCAGGATTACTCTGATTCCAGGAAAAGGCTTAGGGATTTCATGCTTTAACCCCAGCATAGGCCCTTAGCTATTCCTCCTGTGTTGAATGTGGTGGAAGATGTTTTGCAGAGGCTTCCCTGAACCCTGACTCTTTGCCTCCTGCTCCTGTTAAGCCTGATAGGTATTATAGGGTGCCCAAGCTCATAAGTATTTGTTTAAGAGTCCTAGGGCGGACCCAGAAACTATTTCTCAAGGGCCTAAAGGTGTTAAGGCTTCTGTGGTTAAAAATCCTGTTCCCACTGATAAAGAGGCAAGGGCTTTGGATAGGTGGGGAAAGAAAGTGTATACTTCTTCCACTCTAGCCATGAGGCGTTGAATTGTCAGTTTCACATGCTAAAATATCAGAATTATCTCCTTTCACAATTAAAATCTAAGGTGGATGCTTTGGCGGAAGGTATTGAGTGTAAAGAGTTGCTGGATTTGGTTCATGTGTCTGAACAAGTGGGTAAGCATTCTTTGCAATGTGGTTTTGATGCTGTACAGGCCTCCTCGAGGGTGGCTGCTACTAGTTCTGTTCTTCGCAGGCATGCCTGGTTGAGGGATCAGAATTTAGCTGAGCATGTTAAGACAAGGATTTTGGATGCTCCTTTACAGTCTGATGTGTTGTTTGGATCGCCTGTGGAAGCAGTTTTAAAGAAAATGGAGGACAAAGCTAAGTCTATGCAAACTGTTAAAGATTTTTGCAGGTGCAGCCACCAAGTTTAGTAGAAATTGGCCTGCTAAGGGGTGGACATATCCTGCTTATGATTCCCAGTCTAGGGGTAGGTCTAGACGTGGTAGGGGCAGGGCTCAAGGTTCTTTTAGGCCTAGAACAGGGAGTTCCCCTGCTCAGACTTCTGGTGAGGGCAGGGGTCAGTCCTTTCAGAACAGACCCAATGACCTGTCTTTTCAGCTGCCAGTAGATTCTCGTCTGGCAGCTCCTTTGGGAGGAAGACTGTCTCTTTTCAAGGAAAATTGGGATTTAATTACTCAAGACAAATGGGTGTTGGATATCATTCACCACGGTTACAGATTTTATTTCCATACAATGCCCCTTTCAAAGGCATGCCAGACGTTCCTCCTCCACAAAGAAAAGAGGCTCACAAGCAAGTTTCTCAGTTACTCCAGATGGGGCCATTCAGCCAGTCCCTGTATCAGAAAGGGGCCTAGGATTTTATTCTCGCCTGTTCCTAGTACCAAAGAAGGGGAACACGTGGAGACCAATTTTGGATTTATCTCTCCTCAACACTTTTCTGGACATTCCCAAGTTCAAGATGTTGACGTTACAACAGCTTTTACCTCTGCTGGGCAAAGATCACTGGATGGTAACTTTAGATCTCAAAGAAGCTTACCTTCATGTGCCTATAAGGCTAAGTTGCAGGAAGTATCTGCGGTTTCGAGCTGGAAATTCTCATTATCAGTTCTCTGCATTGCCCTTTGGCTTATCTACTGCCCAGAGTATTCACAAAGGTTCTGGCTCCAGTGATAGCTTACTTCAGGCTTCAAGGAATTCAAATCTATCCTTACTTGGACGACTGCCTGATTCTGGCTCAAGAAAAGGAAGACCTTCTACAGCATCTGGAATATGTTATAGCAGTGCTAAGATGCCTAGGGTATTCTGTGAACGAAATAAAGTCCAGTCTAGTACCCTCTCAAGACATGTGCTTTCTGGGTGTGAGACTGAATACAGCAGCCCAGATGGCCTTTTAACCCCGGACAAACAAAAGAGTCTATCACTTTACTTCCATCAACTATCTCATCAGTCCGTGCTGACTGCAAGGACAGTCCTTCAAGCATTAGGGTTCATGGCATCTTGTATTCTGGTGCTTCCCAATGCCAAACTGCATATGAGGAAGCTACAATGGTATCTCAAAATGTATGGACACAGCACTGCCAGGATTTGGACACTGTCATTCAAATAATACCTTGCCTTCAAAAAGAATTTTTGTGGTGGGCTCAGGAATGTCACCTAAACAAGGGACTCTCTGTGACCCGGCCAGAGGCGAGTCAGATTTTAACGACAGATGCCTCGGACATTGCTTGGGAGCTCATCTAAATGGAAAGTGGATACAAGACAAGTGGCCTGCCAGACTACAGCATCTACATATCAACATGAAGGAGATGTTAGCAGTCCAGTTTGCATTAATGGCTTTCAAGGAGTTACTTCTTCCAGGGCAGGTGTTGATTCTAACAGACAACACAACTGTCATGTGGTACATCAACAAACAAGGGGAACACATTCTTATCCTCTATGCAGGCAAGCAATGATTTTATGGGAGACTGCGCTAAGCTTGCAACTTACTCTTCAGGCAAGGTTTCTGCCAGGAGCACAGAACTCCTTAGCAGATGTGTTAAGCAGACAAATCATGGATCCCCACGAGTGGAAACTGGATCTTCATGTATTTCAGAGATTGACAGTGTCATGGGGAACTCCAGACATAGATCTGTTCGCTTCTCCACTAAACCACCAGCTGCCAAAGTATTGCACAAAGGGGTTTCATCACACAGCTTGGAAAGTGGATGCTCTGTCTTTCAGTTGGAAAAACCTTCATGTGTATGCCTTTCCACCTCTACCTCTTCTTCCAAAGGTACTATTAAAGGTCAGACAAGACAGGCCAAGGATGATTTTGATAGCTCCAGATTGGCCTCGGCAACACTGGTACCCACTACTACGGAGTCTGGTAAAGCAGCCTCCATGGCCTTTACCTCTGATTCCTCATCTGTTGTCTCAGAAGGACGGTCATCTGCTCAATGTCAAGCTTCACTCTCTTCATCTAACAGCCTGGCATATTCTGTGTTGAGACACAGCAGGTCTCAACTTCCTCAACAAGTTTTAAATGTGATTATGGAAGCTAGAAGACCTAGTACAAGGAAAGTGTACGCAGAAAAATGGAAGAGATTTTTATTTTGGAGTACAGCAAAGAATTTGGAGATTTCTGAGCCTAATTTGAGTGTGGCTCTTCAATATCTTACTGAGTTATTGGACAAAGGTTTGTCCTTCTCTTCCATTAAGATTCATGCTGCAGCAATTTCAGCTCACTATGATTGTGATCCACCATTGTTTTCGCATCCTTTGTTCAAGCAGTTTCTTAGAGGGGCAAAGAATATAAGACCCCCACGTAGAGCTCCTACTCCTGCTTGGGATCTCAATTTTGTGTTGGAAAAACTTACTCTACAACCTTTTGAGCCTGCGGCTACTGCTGAATTGAAATACTTGTCATGGAAGACTGTTTTTCTGTTGGCTATTACTTCTGCAAGAATGGTGTCTGAGTTGCAGGCCCTTATGGCAGTAGAGCCCTTTTTGATTTTCCATAAGAATAGGGTATCATTACGTACTAATCCTTCCTTTATGCCTAAGGTGGTTTCTAGTGTGGCTTTAAACCAAACTATTCATTTGCCTACTTTTATGCAGACCCCCAAAATAAAGGGGAAAAGATTTTGCACACTTTAGATGTACACAGGCAATTGCTATTATTTAAGCAGGACTAAGGATTTCAGGCAGTCTCAGCAGTTGTTTGTTTCTTTTGCTTTGAGTTCACAGGGCAAGCCTGTGTCAAAACAAACTATTTCTAGGTGGATTGGCTTTTGCATTGCATTTTGTTATTCCCATCATGGCAAGGAGATTCCAGCTGGGATTAGGCCTCATTCCACTAGGGCTACTGCCACTTCAACAGCATTTCTAAGGGGGGTGGCAACTAAGGATATTTTGGAAGCAGCTACTTGGAGTTCAGTGCATACTTTCTCTAAGCATTATCACCTTCCTATCTACTCTAAGTCTAGGGCTGGTTTTGCCACAGCTGTTTTGCAAGGCATGTTGTCAGCTCCTGCTTCTTTATGATTTGCCAGCCTCCCTTACCTCTGCTTTGGGATTCTACCCAATAGTAAGGACTGCAGCAATGGGGAACGAAGAACATAGTACAGTTTTGTACCTACCATAAATGTAGATGTTCAAGGATCCCCATTGCTGCAGTCCAATTTACCCTCCCTCCTTCCCCTCTGTGTTTAGGGGTGGTTGTGTAGGTGAGGTTACATGCTTATATTTTTGTATATATTCTTGTATATATTGTACATATTTTTGGTGCAGGTATTTTGGGCCTTGTCTTTTTAGGGTCTTCTGACATCTGGGGCAAGAAAAGACTGAGGATATGACGTCGGTCATGCGCATTAGTACCCTGACGTACTGACGTCAGTCTAATGCGCCCTGACCGACGTCAGCCTTATACTCTGGTATTCGGGCCGACTGGACGGCGGACTATACCCAATAGTAAGGACTGCAGCAATGGGGATCCTCGAACATCTACATTTATGGTAGGTACAAAACTGTACTTTTCTAAACCTCACCCTGTGGCTGATAAGATTCTAATCCCCTTCCGACACTTTTACAACGAGGACGTGCTCAGTGTCCTGTAGGAGACCAGGAAGCCGAATACAAGAAAATCCTACCTTTCTAAGTGGAAAAGATTCACTTTTTGGTGTCATTGAAGACAGCTGGACCCGCTTTCTAGCGAACCCCCTATAGTCCTGTCTTACCTGTGTGAGCTCCTGCAGACTGGCTTGTCTTACTCATCTATCGAAGCTTATCTGTCTGCAATTTCAGCATGCCTTCCTTTGGACCCCCTTTAACATCTAGTATTCCTTTTATACTTTTCTTTAAGGGAGTGCTCCACCTCAGACCTGCCAGGAAGCAGTGCCCTCCTCCTTGGGATCTTAACTAAACTATGTGCTTGAAAAGCTTACATTCCCTCCCTTTGTGCCAGCAGATAAAGCTTGTCTGAAACATTGCACATGGAAAACTACTGACCTCAGCCAGAAGAGTATCAGAACTACAAGCCCTTATGGCTATTCCTCCTTTTCTACTTCTCCGCAAGGATTGGGTTGCCATTTTCACACTGAGCTAATCGGAGGAAGGGCACTGAGCAAAGTCTGATCTGCGATGTATAACATTAAGTATCCTGTTTTTTTTTTTTTTTTTTTTTTTTTGCTTATTTTTACGAGTTATTTGTAGCATTTTTATTGTCTGCATACTTTTCTAGCCAGTTTCACTGTGTATGAGGGTATTACCTGGAAATTTCCTGCATTTGTTAAGCACCTGTTTGGGTTTGTTTGTTCTGATTTCCTGCCAAGGATTGTATCATATAACTTGTTTGTTTGCAGTTAAAAGCGTTCTCTAGAGTCTCCTTGCTCCTTTATCTGTTTAAAACTTTCATTTAAACCCTCACTTCTGCTTTTCTGCTGTGATAAACACTTCTGCAGTTTTTTTCTACCCAAGTAGTGTGGGTAGTTGTAGCATTGTCCATATTCAGGCTTGTGTTTTGGGCCTAGTTTGTTTGTATAGGCTGTGTCTGAGCACATGTTCCAGGTCATCTTAGTTTAGCCAAAGCCATTCTTGCATTTCAGTGAGAGGGGAGTGTTTATCGTCATTGGCTGACTGGAGTTACCTGGCCTTCGGCTTGGAGTAAGCAACCTCAATGGTTCTTTTAAGCTTTTTTAAAGTTGTTTCAGGTTTCAACTTTCTGTTACTTAAGTTAACTTGTGAGTGCTTCTGCCATTTCACACTGAGCTAATTGGAGGAAGGGTACTGAGCAAACCCTGCTCTGTGATATATAACATTAAGTATCCTGTTTTTTGCTTATTTTTACAAGTTATTTATAGCACTTTTATTGTCTGCTGCATACTTTTCTAGCTAGTTTTACTTTGTGTGAGGTATTAACTGGAAATTTTCTACATTTGTTAAGCACCTGTTTGGGTTTGTTTGTTCTGATTTTTGTCTCTCACCCTCCATCCATATTGGTATCCTGTTCTTATACTTGGTGGCTTTGCCGTTGCCCACCCCTACTGTAAACTTGATCTGGGACACTCCTCCCAGTTTAGTGTCATTACTTCATTCTACCTAATACAGGGAGAACATTTGAGAAGGCCAACCCACTTAGTTCTTTACCTTGATTTTTCTTCTGCTCCTCCTTACTCCCTTTCCACTTTACAAAAAAATTTCTAAGCTTGTTTCCTGCCTTTCCTGTACGTAGTCTAGCCCAGATACAGATTTGCTGTATCCAGGACTGTTTGTAAGCTTCTAAGCCCCCGCTGCTTAGCTAGGGTTAAACTATTCCCGGCGCCATAAAGTCTTCTCTTCAAATTCTCCCTTAGAACTAGTCAGTTTTTTAGTTTTAGCACTCAAATCTGTTTCTTTGAACTCAGCACTTGTTCAGAACTCATTGTAAGCACTAAATAAGCTACAAATTACTACAGCACTCAACGTTCCTCACTTGTCTAGAGGAAAACAGGTTTTAGTACTTAATAAATAAACCCCTATCCAGGCATGTATAAGGGTCAGCTTCCGGTATTTTCTCCTGTCTACCTGATGAATCTGGGCATCTTGGGGCAATGCAGCAATTGCCTCGTACACAGACAACCCTCTCCTCCTACCACCCAGCAATACAACCTGTGAGAGATGCACTTATATAGCCAAACTGGAAGCAAAGCTCTCTTCACCCAAGACTGGACTAGGCAGTCAAGAGGAGAGGGTAAACACTTGCACCACACCGTACTCATCACATAGTCCTTCAAAACCTACACCACCAAAACGCACACATAGAAACACAAAACACACACCTACATTCGCAGAGGTGCTCAATAAAAATCTGCCCAAGCAACAGGGACCTCCAAAGCAGAAACGCAAGCAACCTCCACCACCAAACACAACCCAAATGACACATAGCCCACAAACTCAATGTGCCACTCAACCACAGCCCATAAGGCATAACAACGTACCCAACACTCTAGTCATAGGTGACTATATTCAGGCACACTGATGTTCCACTCACCAGGCTAAACAAGGAGAAAGTTACTGTCAGCTGCCTGCTGGGTGCCAGGATCCGCCACATAACGCACACACTCAGGTCACTCCACAACAAGTACAAATATGACTCTGTCATTGCCCATGTTAGTGTGAATGACCTGAAAGTACCTCCCTGGACTACATGAAGAGACATGAAGGAGCTGTCCGATCTTGTAGCCCAGTCAGGTATGACCCTAGCCCTGAGTAGCATCCTGCCATCACCTAGAATGATACCACAGTACAAGGACAAAATGATTGACTTCAACAGTTGGCTAAGCTACTGATGTCATTCTAAGGAGATCCAGTATCTGTCTGCCTGGGATGACATGATCGACAGACTACGATGCTTTGCCAGAGATGGCCTGCACCTGTCACCCTTGGAATTCTTGCCACCTTATAGTGCCTTTTTTAGGCAAGGTTCAAATGACAAACTCACCCCAGTAACAGGTACAAGCAAGCAAAGTCTGAGGGTAATGCTACTCAATGCTAGAAGTCTAAACCTCAAAATGCACTCACTCGAGGCACTCCTTAAAATGGAGAACATCAACATCTGTGCAGTAACAGAGACCTGGTTCAAGGCTCCATAGAGCACCCCTGCATAACCAGGCTATAATTCATACCACACATTTCGGCCACCTAACCTGGACCGAAACACTAAAGGCAGAGCAGTGTCCATATTCATTAAGGATATCCACACCTCCAGGCTAGTTGCTCAGCATAATGCATCCAAGATTATCCATAGGTTCATAGGTAGGTACTAGGCTATCTGCCCAAAGGCATTTATAAGCCTAGCCAGAATGTGTTGGCTTTCGCCGCCCCCCTTAGATTAGTTCCCTGTGCCTCTGTCCAGCAGAGCCACTGAAGTGATCCCTGAGGTGAACTTTCTGTTTCCCATCCACTTGTCAAGGTTTCTCTTGAAGAGTGTTTAGGGAGGAGCTCTGCCTAATGTAGATGGGAATCTTGTTCCAAAGCATGGGAAGTCTCTGGGACAGGAATCTATCCCTCCAGCATGTCCTATTTATTGTTTTGGTGAGGTTTAGATCCCTAGATGGTGTGGCTCGAGGGGATATGGTTTTCTTTAGGTGGAGCATGTCCATTAATTCTGGGTTGGACATGGCCTTGTATGTCAGGCAGAGATCACCTCTGAGTAGGCGGTATGCAACCGAGTACAGCTGGAGTTTCTTCAGTCGAGCTGCATATGGCATCTGTTTGAAGCCAGTGATCCTCTTGATGAAGTACTTCTCTGGTCTTTCCAGCTGTTGCAGGTGTCTTGTAAGGTGCATCCCAAATGGGGTGTTGTACTCTATGATGGGTCTAATGAGTGATGCAGAGGGGCACAATGATCTCTTTTGGTCTGGATGCAAACCCTTTTGTGATTAGGTGGGCCACATAGAAGGATTTTCTAACCACTTTGGCAATGTTATTATCAAAGGAGAGATTACTATCTACTTGGGTCCCCAGATCCCTTATTACGTCTTCCATATTTAGGGAACTTCCACCTATGTGGCAGTTTGTGGGTACTTTGTTTTTTTCCAAAGGGGATGACTATGCACTTTTTGGCATTTAGCTTGAGGCCATGATTTTGACACCAGGTATCCTTCTCAGTGAGACCCTTTTGGATGATGTCTGTGTCAGCCGGAGAGTCAGGTATAGCAAGTAAAAAATACATTCCCAAGATGATAAAGCGACCAGTGCAACAAAAGGAGAACAAATAGTAGAAAAACACTGGAAGCAACACAGCAGACAATCCAAAGACAATATCCAATTTAATGAAAATAAGGGTCCACCTCTTCATCAGACTAAAGACAATTAAATGATAAAACAGAGTCTGTTTTATCATTTAATTGTTTTTAGTCTGATGAAGAGGTGGACCCTCAAAAGCACTGTTTTCATTAAATTGGATATTATCTTTGGATTGTCTGCTGTGTTGCTTCCAGTCAGTTATAGCCCCTAGTTTGCAGTTGTCTGCAAACTTTGTCAGCCATAGTCATCCTGTGCTTGCCTGTACCTCTGAGAAGTATATGCCAAACAGTAGGGGTCCTAGGACTGATCCCTGGGGAATGCCACTTGTAACCATTTTAGAGTCGGACCTAGCTCCCTCAACTCTCACCATGTGGGTTCTGTCCATGAGCCGGTTGGCAACCCATCTTGTGACGTAGGGGTTTATGTTCAGGCTGGTGAGCTTGTCTGTAATACCAGAATGGGGAATGGTGCCAAAGACCTTTGCGAGGTCTAGATAGGCTGTGTGTATCACCTTTCCCTCATCTATAGCCTTAAAAAAAATCAAACTGTTGCACCACGGCCAGTAATATGCTAACACAAAACCAGATTAAAATCTTATAGGTTTGTTTATTGGATAAAACAAGCAAAATTGCTTGATAAAAACTTTGTCATTGACGAAAGGAGCACAAAAACAATGCTCAAAAGATAAAGTCTTTTTCAGTCCTTGTTGTTGACAGTATAAGCAGCTTTTTTTTCAATAGTAAATACTCACAAGTTGCTCCATATATAAAGAAGATAAATAGTCCCAGAAAATAATGAGGTTACTATCCTCTAGATGTCAATGAGAGCCTGTTATCCAGAGATACATTTACAGGCAAAATTCATTCACCAAATAAAATCTTCACCTTTGTGGAATACCAAGTGGTAATGAAATTCTGCTGTTAAAGCTCGTTGACAAATGTAGACATAAAGTTCCAGAACAAAGGACCCCAAATACACGATAAGCGCTTTCGGTTTTCACCTTCTTCAGATCGTAGGGGGTTGAAAAAAATGCTAAACTTTTAATGTAACTTGTGGCCAATGGTCATGCGCCAAATCTGGCGCCTTAAACAACGGCACACCTTCTATGCAAATAAGGTGCTCAATCATTATATTCTCAGCCAATGGGTTACTGACAACTGTCGTCCATAAGCTTGACTGGAGTTCTAAATTATGGCAACAGATGAATTATAACCAATTGAACATCAAATGATTCTTCGAAAAAAGGATGTATATCTTGTATTCAAATGAGATGTCCGGCCGTCTTCCTAGACCAATCAGTTGTTAAAAAACATATAGCATGCAAGGCTATGAAGGATATATAATGTCAATTCTATTAAAAGAAGAACAAACTTTTAAAATGTTAACTTATAAAAGATATATTTACTCATATTCTTCAGCACTTAGTTTCCAAGATTAAAAGTTACTGGTGCCAGTTCTACTAGAACAAAAGCTTTCAAAACTCAAGGTGCCTTTTGCTCCTTCGAGTGACATTATAAGTTAACAATATTAGTTGTTCTTTCATTTTCTTTTCAGTTGTTGTATAGCGACGCATATATCATTCATGGATGGATATCCATCACATGAGAAAATCTTTTCATCAGAAGAGAAGGAATATTAGAAAAAAAGTGTGACAACAGAGTATTGTATACCTGTTATTGAAAGATATGACAGTATTGTTGAGTTTTGACATCCCGAACTACTATCTGCAGCTCTGATATTTTTTTATATTGTAATTTAAAGAGATAGAAGGTGCGTTAGCTTTGAAAGTTTTATTCTGGTTATGGAATAGTTGACATACATCTTTATATTTTGGATGACGTGCTGAAGAACATGAATAAATCTCCATAAGTTAACATCTATTAAACATATCTCTATTATATTAGTAAGGATGTTGTATCTATTTCAGCCTTGAATGATATATGCGTCGCTATACAACAACCGAAAAGAAAATGAAAGAACAACTAATATGAATACAAGGCATGCACCCCCTTCTTTTAAAGAATTATTTGTTTTTTAAATTTGCTGCAATTTAACCGATGTCACCATCTCCAATATTTGCTATTATTGCGAATGACATCTATCAGTAATTGAACAAAAAGGTAGCATTGTTGGTTGAAATATATGAATATTGACATCTTGAAACATTGTTAACTTATAATGTCACTATATCCTTCATAGCCTTGCACGCTATATGTTTTTTAACAACTGATTGGTCTAGGAAGACGGCCGGACATCTCATTTGAATACAAGATATACATCCTTTTTTCGAAGAATCATTTGATGTTCAATTGGTTATAATTCATCTGTTGCCATAATTTAGAACTCCAGTCAAGCTTATGGACGACAGTTGTCAGTAACCCATTGGCTGAGAATATAATGATTGAGCACCTTATTTGCATAGAAGGTGTGCCGTTGTTTAAGGCGCCATTTGGCGCATGACCATTGGCCACAAGTTACTTTAAAAGTTTAGCATTTTTTTCAACCCCCTACGATCTGAAGAAGGTGTAAACCGAAAGCGCTTATCGTGTATTTGGGGTCCTTTGTTCTGGAACTTTATAACTACATTTGTCAACGAGCTTTAACAGCAGAATTTCATTACCACTTGGTATTCCACAAAGGTGAAGATTTTATTTGGTGAATGAATTTTGCCTGTAAATGTATCTTTGGTTAACAGGCTCTCATTGACATCTAGAGGATAGTAACCTCATTATTTTCTGGGACTATTTATCTTCTTTATATATGGAGCAACTTGTGAGTATTTACTATTGAAAAAAAAGCCGCTTATACTGTCAACGACAAGGACTGAAAAAGACTTTATCTTTTGAGCATTGTTTTTGTGCTCCTTTCGTCAATGACAAAGTTTTTATCAAGCAATTTTGCTTGTTTTATCCAATAAACAAACCTATAAGATTTTATCTGGTTTTGTGTTAGCATATTACTGGCTGTGGTGCAACAGTTTGATTTTTTTGGTGCTTGGATTCTACTTTCTGTTGCCCTAGTAGTGAGGAATTCATTCATTTATCGTCTATAGCCTTGGTAACTGTCTCAAAGAAGTCCAACAGGTTCAGGAGACATGATCTGCCCTTAACAAAGCCGAACTGGGTAGGGTCCAGTGTTTGGAGGTTCCCAATGTCTCTGTTAATGAGTTCCATGATGATGCGCTCCATAGTCTTGCAGACCAAGCTAGTCAGGCTTATAGGATGATAGTTCCCGAGGTCTGTTGTGGCTCCACCTTTGTGGAGTGGAATAACCGTTGCTGTGCACCACTCTATGGGTACGTAGCCTGTGGAGAGGCTGAGTTTGAACAGTGTGTTTAGGTGAGGAGTTTGTTCGTCTTTGAGCTCATGTAGGACGCAGCCTGGGACACCCTCCGGTCCCATTGATGCTGTGTTTTTGGCATTGGAGAGGGCCGTTTTAACCTGAGTGTCTGTGATTTCAGGGGCTCTACATTCTTCTGGTATGGTTATGGACCCTTTTGGGGGTGAAGTTTGCACTGAACTTGTCTGCCAGGATATTGGCGATATCTATCGGTTCATTGTATTTTGTGTCATTTTGCACTAACTCCAAGCAGATCTGAGCAGTACCCCCTTAGAATCCTGATATAGTTAAAGAATGCCTTGTGGTTATCTGCGGAGTCCTTGGCAATTTTTCTTTCGAAGCTCGCCTTGGATAATTTTATGAGGGATCATAGTTTCTTGCTGATACTGATCAGGGATGTCTTCCCTTCTTGTGATTGTACTCTTTTCTGTACTAGTTTCTTCCTCCTATTGTATAGCTTGTTTATGGCAGGGTCCATCAGACTGGTTTCCTTTTCTTGGAGGAGTGAGTCTTGGTTTTGCTTGGGATAGCATGATCCATGAATTCGTGTAGATGCCCGTAGAATGCATTAGTAAAGGATTTTGCAGCTTGGACAGCGTTGTCCTTTAGCATGGGGGCTTTGAAACTTTCCACCTCGGTCTTAAGTAACGTGAAGTTTGCTTTTGAAACATTTTTCATGGTGGTTTCCTTGTCTGGGAATGGGGGGGATGTGGATATCCAAAGTGATTTGTTTATGGTCAGATCTAACCAGCGAGGGGTTGACCTCCAGTGTGGAACACTGGTCGCCCATGTTGGTGATGACTAGGTCCAATATGTGATGACTAGGTCCAATATGTTGTCACCTCTGGTGGGAGTGTTGACCAGTTGATCCGGGGCGTTTGAGTTTATAAATTCTAGGAAACGTTCGGCAAGGGGAGTTAGTACTTGAGTAGTTCTCCCAGTTAATGTTTGGGTAATTGAAATTAACCAATATTAGGGTGTTTGGTAGGACCTTTGTTTCCTAGTGTTTCCAGAAACGCGGAATGGGGGTCCTGGGACATGGTGGGTGATCTGTAGCAAGCTACAATTTGAATTGCAGATCTTCATCGTGTTTCACTGTTGCAGTCCTAATCAATGGGTTATCTGGCTCCCGGTAGCCCTCGATCGGCCAGAATACCAAAGGTAAGTAAATATGACATCGGCTGTCGGTTGTAAAGGACGTCAGGACGTCCGATACAAAAGGAGGCAGCCGACATCACTTCCTCTGTCTTCCTTGCCACGGAGCCCAAAGCAGAAGCATTTTTTGCATGAGTGCTGGTCTGCAGTTTACCTTTTTTGTTTCCAACTACAAAGTTGAAGCCATCTACAGCTAAGTACCCCATTGGGGATCCTCTTTTCTTGCCTTAACGAATGTCAGAAAAGGTTAATAATTGTCTTACCTGTGGAAAGCCGATTCCCCATAGAGATTTTCAATCCTATTGTATTATTTGTTTAGGCCTTGACCACGATGTTCCTAATTGTGATCTCTGTGCTTCCTTTAATCCACATACTATTCGTCGTCGGGCTTTTAGCAAAACATTTTGGAGTTTGGTCCAAGTTTCTCTGTATGGCATCCGCTGGTCGTCAGGCTTCGGATATCCCCAAGAAGCGTAAGGATAAGGACTGTGACAGGCTTTAGTGGGTCAAGTCCTCGGATGATGTTAAGTTGGTCGTCAGTCCTGCGGTAGCCAGTGAGACGCCTTTGCAGCCCCTGCAGCCCGTGGATTTTCAACCGCAGGCTTCGGTTGAGACTATTTCAGTCCCCCAGGCCTCCAGCTTCCATTTGTCTTCTGACCTTCCACCTGTCACCTCTTCAGCTGGATCCGGAGCCGCTAAGCTTACTCCGGTGTCCGAGACCTCCGCTCTTCATTCAGACAGCAAGCTCATACCGACGACCTGTGCCGCAACTTCAGCATTTGCCAGGCCTCCCGAGACCTTCAGTCTTGCAGGTAAATTTTCCAGTCGTCGGCTTGTAAAAAAGCAGGCTCCAGTTTTCTCTCGTTCCCCTCAATCCCAAATGGTTAGAATGGCTAATGACCTGTTGACTCTTATTAAGGGTTCACAGCCTCCTAAAAGGAGTAAGGATCGTGTTCTTCGTGTTTCACTGTTGCAGTCATTACATTTGTGTAATCTGCTGACAGGTTGCCATCAGTCGGCCTGAATTCCAAAGTCTTGGGTCCTGCGTCGGTTGCTGTCTTCTCTTTCATGACGTCAGGTCGTCAGGGGTATAAAACATGCAGCCAGTGCCATTTTCTATAGTCTTTCTTGCCACGCGGTGCCCGAAGCAGAAGCATTTAGCAAGTGCCGGTCGGCCGACTACTGAAATATTTGAGTTTGAGTTTCAGTACCGAAGTCTTCACTAAAGCTAAGTACCCGTTAGAAACTTTTTCTTGCTTTTTACCAATGTCAGAAAAAGTTAATAATTGTATTACTTGTGGGAAGCAAATACCTCATAAGGATTTCCATTTATACTGTATTCCTTGCCTAGGCCCTGATCACAACATGCCTGGCTGTCTGTTTTGTGCTAGATCTAACCAACGCACTAATGTGGAGTCAGGCATGCCACAAGATACTCAAGGTATTGGACTGACGGATGTATCTCCCTTGGATGGGTCTGGAGCCGCTGAGCATGTTATGGAATCCACCAATGTTTTCAACAAGGCTCTCATTGTTGAATATAGTCCATACAGTCAGGAGCTTAAAAATATAGTACGCAAAAACTGGCACATTTTAACTTCAACACAGGACATTGTTAACATAGTGGGATATGAACCCAGGTTTGTTGTTAAAATGGGTAAAAATTTAAAATTCATTTTGGAAAGTGAAATACCATCCAAGTCCCAGGTTATGTCTAACACCACTAAATGTGGTACTTGTAATCAGTGTAGATATATTTTAGAGTCTAACAGCATCTGTTTAAACAACATATGTAGTACGAAACTTTATCTATCCAAGGGCAATTGTAGATCCACTATGCTGGTTTACATTGCTATCTGCATGTTTTGCCAGTATTTTTATATTGGCAAAACTGAGAGGCAACTTAGGCAGAGAATTTATTCACATTTGTATTCCATCAGGAAGATGGACACTAAAAATGCCTTATATAGGCACATATTAGATTCTGGGACTGAACATTCTTTTAAATTTGGTATTTTAGAAACAGTTAGAAGCAAACCTAGGGGTGGTAATCTCAAAAATTATCTTGCATATAGAGAGTTATGTGGCAAGTTTACACTGATGCCACCACATTGCCAGGGATCAATGATTGTATGTCCATCAAGCCTCTATTAATGCTAGAATAAATAATGTATTAATGTTATGCATTACTTATGTTTATATGCTTCCTTCAACGTAAAATTGGATTAATCAGCTTCGCAAATTATACTGTGGCATTTTATTTATTTATTTTTAGCAAGTATATTAGCAACAATGTGTATTTGCATTTCAACACACATTTTATTAATTTAATTGATTGCGCCTATTTTGGCGCCTTTTTTACTATTTAACCAACTGGTATTCAGTGTATATTTGTTCTGATGAAGCTCGCTTTTTGCGAGTGAAAGCGCTCAACACTTGGCTTGTTTATTAAAGCTTTTTTGGATTTTACCATTGCTCGTCTTGTCCAGCTGATTTTTACTGTGAGTGAGGCAGTTAGCGGGTTGTTTTTTCGGCTGCTGTTTTTGTTTGGAGTTTGTTCAGCACAACCTGTCTTTTTTCTGGAGCTTCTGAAGGTGTATTCAGACCTCAACATTTGTACATCAAACCGACGACAGCTGCAAAACCAAAGACAAAAGCAACTTTTAAAACTAAAAAACTGACGCATGAGCCGCATGCACAGGCCTCCATGCCTAAAAAAACAGATGATCAAAATGTCTGAAGACCTTATTACCTTGATCAGGGGTACCCATCCCCCTCCAGATAAGAGGCCTAGGCAAGACACTGATTATGAATCTTCAGATCAGGTTTCTATTTCTTCTGATCATGAATTATCTATACCTCTCTATGAGGACTCTGATGCTGAGGAGTCTATTCCATCTGCATCTCCTCCTGAGGATTATTCATTTGGAGAAACCTTGCATACTTTGAGGGAGCATTTTCACTGGGAGAGTCAAGACTTCTCAGAATCAAAAAAGAGGCTCAGGGATTTCCTTCTTCTCCCTCAGCACAAGCCTTTAGCCATTCCCCGTTTTACACATTGTGGATGATGTGTTTTCGGAGTCAAACTTGACCCTTGATTCCTTACCTCCGGCTCCCAGTAAGCCTGACAGATATTTAAGGGTCCCTGACTCACATACATTTTTATTTAGAAACCCTGCTGCTGATCCTGAAACTATTTCACAGGGTCCAAAGGGAGTTAAGGCCTCAACAGCAAAAAAACCCTACCCCTTCTGACAGGAATTCAAGGGCACTGGACAGATGGGGAAAAAAGGTTTATACATCTGCAACCTTGGCAATTGGGGCCTTAAACTGTGAATTTTATATGCTTAAGTACCAACAACAATGTTATGGGATTGCTGAAACAAAATTTGCCTGACCATGTTAAAGCTAAATTGCTACATGCACCTTTACAGCATGATTCTCTGTTTGGTATTAAGGCAGAAGAGGTTTTAAAGAAAATGGAAGACAAAGCTAAGTTTATGCAAACTGTTAAAGACTTCTTACAAGTGCAGCTACCTGGATTCAGTAGACACTGGCCTGCAAAAAATGGGTCCTTTCCTGTGTCAGACAGAGCTCAAAGGGGCAAATCCGGACGCCCTAAGGGTTCCAGATACCAGGCGCAAGACTCATACAGGTCAAAGCAATGGGGCGCTTCCACCTCCAAATCTGGAGGAGATAAAGTGCAAACCTACAGAAAGCAATCCCAATGACTTCCCTCTGCCTGCACGAAGCACTTATCTTTTGGCGGTGCCCATAAGGGGAAAATTAGCACTTTTTGCTCAAAATTGGCAGTTAATAACTCAGGACAAGTGGGTACTAAACATCGTATCACAGGGATACAGATTCCATTTCCACACTCTGCCAATGGCAAATGGTTGGCCAGATCTGCCAAAAAATCAATGGGAAGAGGCACAGAAACGGGTTACATCCCTCATGGATATGGGGGCCATTCAGACAGTACCAGAACAGGAAAAAGGACAAAGTTTTTACTCAAGACTCTTCTTGGTACCCAGAAAGGACAAGACTTGGTGGCCAATACTGGATTTATCGATTTGAACACATACCTGGACATTCCAGAATTCAAAATGCTGATTTTGCAGCAGCTTCGGCCCATGCTGGGCAAGAATGCTTGACTGGTGACTTTAGATCTAAACGAGGCATACCTGCATGTCCCAATAAGATAATCATGCAGAAGATACCTCAGATTCAAGGCTGGCTTAATGCATTACCAATTCTCTGCACTGCCCTTTGGCTTATCCTACTGTGCCCAGGGTCTTTACAAATTGCCTGGCACCAGTAATTGCATTTTGCAGACAAAGAAGTATACAAATATATCCTTACTTGGACAACTGTCTCATTCAAGCAGAGAACAAGGAGACACTTCTTCGACACCTGGTATTTGTGAAAAGGCTTCTAACATGCCTAGGGTACACGAAAAACAAAAAGAAATCACAACTGGTACCCTCTCAAAAGATAACATTCCTGAGTGCAAACTTGAATACAACTGCCCAGACGGCTTACCTCACGCCAGACAAGCAAAGGCAACTGACTACTTACTTCAAACTCATGGCAACAAAAACCCAGTCTTCTGCAAGGCAAATTCTGCAGGCTCTGGGCTTCATGGCATCCTGCATCCTACTGATTCCATATGCAAGACTGCATATGAGGAAACTTCAGTGGTACCTAAAAAGTTTATGGAGTCAACATTCTCACAGTCTGGAAACAATGATTCCTCTCATTCCCTGCATGCAACAGGAGTTTCTATGGTGGGCAAAGGCATGTCACCAAAACATGGGACGGCCTTTCACTCTACCCCTGCCAGCCAAACCTTAACAACAGACTCATCAGATTATGCCTGGGAAGCCCACATGGCAGGAAGATGCATTCAGGGCATATGGACACCAAAACAAATGCATCTACATATCAACCAGAAAGAGAATACTAGCTGTTCAAAATGCCCTAACAGCCTTCAAGGACTTACTTCATCCAAGACAACTACTGATAAAGACGGACAACACCACAGTCATGTGGTATATAAACAAGCAAGGGGGCACACACTCATACCCCCTTTGCAGATTAGCCATGGCACTGTGGGACACAGCTTTGACCTACCGAATACATCTTCAAGCTGAATTCCTGCCAGGAAAACAAAACACTCTGGCAGACGATTTAAGTAGAAACCTTATGGATCCTCACAAGTGGACACTAAATCCACAAGTCTTCAGCATGATAACAGAGAACTGGAGGAGCTCAGACATAGATCTATTTGCCTCTCCTCAAAATTATCAATTGAAAAGATTCTTCACAAGGACTTATCACAGACAAGCATGGAAAGTGTGTTTTTTTCACACCCACCAGACCATTTCCAAAGGGTCAGAGGGGCAGTGGGAAAATGTGGTTCAAAAAATCTCAAAGGTCTTACTAGGACATTCAGGGTGGAAGTTCCCATAGGAGCAAAGGAGAGAACAGTAATGGAAGACTTTGCCCACACGCAGAGGAGGCCCACAGAATCAGGGCTCCAGAGAGTCTTTCTTTGGCAAACCCTATCAGCGCCCCTGAAAGAGTGGCCAACTGCTAGCCTCTGTAGGCAGTCGGGGTGAATGTCACTGCACCTCGAAGTCTGGAAAAAGATAACCAACAACAGATGGGTGCAGGACATAGTAATCTAGGGGATATATTATTACCTTCTCTTTCCCATCCCCATCAACAAATCCGTTCCAGTCATTCCACCCAGTCAAAAGGAACAAGCAACATTAGAAATTCAAAAGTTGCTCAGAAAACAAGTCATCCAAGAAGTCCCCACAGACCAGAGAGGATCCGAAACTTACTCAAGATTCTTTTTAGTTCCAAAGAGAACAGGGGACTGGAGACCAATATTGGATCTCAGCAAACTCAACAAATCGGTGAAGAAAACCACGTTTTAGATGGTGACACTGCAGTCGATACTTCCATTCCTGGAAAAGACAATTGGATGTGTTCTGTAGACCTTCAGGATGAGTACTATCACATTTTAATGGAAAGACAATCCAGAAGGTTCCTGCACTTCTGGCTAGGAGCCAGTCACTTCCAGTTCTGAGCTCTGCCTTTTGTTCTCCCTGCAGCCCCCAGAGTGTTCACCAAATGCATGGCAGTAGTGGCGGCTCACTTGAGACGCAGAGGATTCTGGGTGTTTCCATATCTGGGCAACTGGCTCATAACCTCCCCATCCAGGCATCTTCTGCTATGAGCCAGAAACTATATACTACAACTTTGCTCTTCTCTAGGCATTTCTTTCAATTACGACAAGTCTGCTCTAGAGCCATCTCAAAATTTAAACTTTATAGGAGCACAGATAAATACAACCATGCTGATAGCAAGACCCCCCCCCCCCCCGAAAGAGTGCAAGATCCACATTTACATGTGAAAATGTTACTCAAGAAAACTAAAGCCAGTGCGAGACAAGTACTACAAGTTCTGGGAAAAATTGTAGCTTCCATTGTACTTATTCCTTTAGCTCGCCTACACATGCAGATACTTCAATGGTTACTTTCTACACAGTGGGCAATTCTGGATTTGCCAATGTCACACAAGATTCTCGTAACAAATTCCTGCAAAAAGGATCTTGAATGGTGGATTCACTCTCCCTCAGTGTCTCAGGGCTGTCCATTCATCCCTCCTCCACCTCAGGCCATGGTGACTACAGATGCTTCCCAGATAGGGTGCGGGAGGCATGATCTGAGGAAGATAGTCCAAGGTGTCTGGAGGAACACAAGGCTCACTTGCACATAAATGTTCTAGAGATGAGAGCAGTGCTGTTGGTGTTGCAAGCATTTCAGAACACACTTCCTCTAGGAACAACAGCGATTCAATCAGACAATATGTCTGTAGTCTGGTACATAAACAAACAAAGAGGAACCAGATCTTACTCCATTTGTCGAGAAGCTCTAAGTGTTTGGCAGTGGGCAACATCTTCCAGATGTTTTCTGATTGCAACAAAAACAAACATCCCTGGGAAATCCAACGTGATTGAGGACAAATTGAACAGGGCCATATTATGGCCTCACGAGTGGTCATTCAGTCCAAATGTAGCGGAAAGCATTTTCGTAAATGGGGCCAGCCTTGCTGCAATCTCTTTGCTACGCCCACCAATACCAAATGCAGCAACTACTTTGCCCTGATCCCTCCTTTGGGGAAGTCACTAAGGGATGCACTTATTCACAGTTGGCCTGTGGGACTCCTATATGCCTTCCCGGTTTTTGCAGAAAGCCAGTGTGTTGGAGACAACGATAATCCTGATTGCTCCCTATTGGCCTTGTCAAATCTGGTTCCCCTTTCTACAGCCTCATCTTCTGGACGATCCATGGATTCTGGACCCAGCTCCGGATCTGCTGAAGCCTCCATCTGGATTAGTTCACCCCAACATTCAAAACCCTCCATCTGGATTAGTTCACCCCAACATTCAAAACCTCAAGTTGACAGCTTGGTTGCTCCAGTTTCCTTGATTGCCAGGTTTCTTGTTCTTTCCTCTCCAGTAAAACATATCTTGTCCTCCCATAAGACCTCCACAAAAAGATTATACAAGAGTAAATGGAACAGGTTTGTTATGTGGGCAAGTGACAACCAAATACCCTTTTCTGCTGCCATACATTCTGTCCTGGAATTTCTAGTGAGACTTTTTCATGAAGGTGCAGCTGCTTCTACTGTTAGTCCAGCTAGCAGCAATCTCAAATTATCATGTGGGAGAAAATGGCTCTACGATCATGTCACACAGACTCTGTAAAGCTTTTTTGAAAGGAGCAACTATGATTAGACTTCCATTCAAAGATTTAACTCCTCTATGGGATGTAAATTTCATTTCAACGAACATCATTTATTCCCCCTTTGAACCTTCAACCACATGCAATATAAAGTTTCTGTCTTAGAAAACACTCTTTTTAGTCATGATTACCGTAGCCAGAAGAGTCTTGGAACTGTAAGCCTTCTCCATAAAGCCCCCTTACCTGCTTTTCCATAAGGACAGAGTCTTTTTGTGCACTAACCCCTCTTTTCTTCCTAAGGTCGTCTCAGAAAGTAATCTTAGTCAAGCTATTGAACTGCCTGTGTTTTTCCCAAACCACCAGAACAAAGGCAAGTTTATGTTCCATCTTTTAGATGTACATAGACAGTTATGTTTTTACTTACACAGAACTTCTGGGTTTAGAAAATCAGACCAACTTTTCCTGTCCTATTCTGAGACAAGAAAAGGTCAGCCAGCCTCAAAGATTACCTTATCTAGATTGCTCTCTCTGAATATCCTACATCTACAACTCTAACAACAGAACTCTTCTATTCCCTGTAAAAGCTCATTCCACCAGGTCAATAGCTACAGCTACAGCTTTCCAAGCAAGGTTACCTTTGGATGACATTTGTGCTGCAGCTACTTGGACGAAACTTCATACCTTTATTGCTCATTACAAAGTAGACCTCCAGGAGTAGAACCTGTTTTTCTATGGTTCTGAGAAATATTCTCCCATGAGCCACCCAGGAATCAGGTTGCTTGGGATGCAGTCCCATCAGTGAGAGTAAAGGCGAGATTGACAACAGCACATTAAGTTATGTACTTACCATAACGTTCCATGTGTGTTGTCCATCTCGACCTTTATTCTCACGACCCATCCTCCATGCCCCCTTCCACATTTCTTGAGAGACAGAGTGTACTCTGGTTTTTGGACCTACATAGCCTCAGCAATGCTAGCTTGACCCTTAATAATTATTCGTTTTAGACAGAGGCACAGTAAACTAAACCTTAAAAAGGGCACAGTATACTCAAATCAAGGGGTGGCGTAAGCCATACAGAATCGGGCTAGGCTTATAATTGCCCCAGGGCAGATAGCCTAGTATGAACCTATGAAGTGTAAAAATTCCTTTGTAAAGATTTCTGTGTGAATATCCTGAATCATCTGGACTTTGTAACATACCTGAAGGCCGTACAGATTTACTCCCATTGCTCTATATGTTGTCATTCTAATCTTCCCTCCTAGTCTTTTCTGTTCACTTTTGATTCTTATAATTGTTGTGTAATGTTTTATAAGCCTTGCTTGATTATTCCTTTCTTAATAGCATCTTCTAATCTTGGTTGCACTAAAAACACTGTCAGAGATTATTTTTTTTCTGCTGCAGAAAGGTGATGTAGCTAATGCTGAGACTGAGAAATGATGACATTTTGTAGAACCTTTGTTAGGCACATCTGTACTTGTATAAAGTTGCTTTTCATTTTGTCTTCTGCATGACATCTAATGTAGTGTCTACAATGAAGAGAAAGCACATGTTTGGTTAAAAGGTTGGCCTTCCATGGAGGGTCTTTAATCAGACTGGACTTTTTCCTGCTTGTCATGGGGTTCTTTTTGGCCTTAAAGCATCTGCATTTTTACATGGGAAGAGGAGGCCAGACATCAGGAAATGGAGGGTTGTTGCAGTTGTCTGCACACTTCAACAGATGTAGCTTCCTCTTCTTTTGCAGAAAAAATAATTGTCTTGTTTTAAGAACAGATGTTTGTAGGCCTGCTCATTGTACATAGGTTCATAGGTTCATACTAGGCTATCTGCCCTAGGGCATTTATAAGCCTAGCCAGAATGTGTTTGGCTTTCGCCACCCATTTTAAATTTATTTCACTATGCCCTTTTTCGAGGTTAGTATACTGTGCCTCTGTCTAACAGTGACACAGAAGTGATACCCGGGGTAAACCTACGATCTCCCATCCACTCATCAAGATTCCTCTTGAAGAGAGTCAATGAGGGACTCTGCCTAACCTGGACTGGGATTTTATTCCAGAGTGAAGGAAGCCTCTGGGTTATGAATCTGTCCCTCCAGCATGTCCTATTTATTTCAGTGCTGAGGTTCAAGTCTCTCGAGCACGTAGCTCGATGGGATTTGGATTTTCTGAGGTGCAGCATGTCCATTAATTCCGGGTTGTACATGGCTTTATACGTCAGGCACAGATCGCCTCTGAACAGGCAGTATGCCACTGAGTAGAGCTGGAGTTTCTTTAACCGGGCAGCACATGGCATCTGTTTGAGCCCTTTGATCCTCTTGGTGAGGTACTTTTGGGGTCTTTCCAGTTGCTGCAGGTGTCTGGTAAGGTACATCCCAAAAGTGGCATTGTACTCAATTATGGGCTTGATGAGGGATGAGTAAAGAGGCACAATGACCTCCCCTGATCTAGATGTGAATCCCTTCATGATTAGGTGGGCTATATAAAATATTTTTCTAACCACTTTGGCCACGTGGTTGTCAAATGAGAGATTGCTATCAACTTGGGTCCCCAGGTCCCTAATTACTTCTCCTGTACTTAATGGATTACCACCTATGTGGTAATTTGTGGGCACTTTGTTTTTGCCAAAGGGGATGACTATACACTTTTTGGCGTTTAGCTTGAGGCCATGGCTCTGGCACCAGTTGTCTGTTTCTATGAGGCCCTTTTGGAGGCTGCTTGTGTTGGCTGGAGAGTCGATTATGGCGCCCAGTTTGCAGTCATCTGCGAATTTGGTCAGCCACAGTCCGTCCGTGTTGGCCTGTACCTCCGAGAAATATATACCGAACAAGAGAGGTCCCAGGACTGAGACATGTGACCAATCTTTAATAGTTAACCTTTTGGGAAGGCTGCAAGAAACTGTAGCTTATAGGGGTTGTACATCCTAAAGTATAGGAGAATTATTTGACAAGGGCAGCTTATCATAATGACTTTTTCAAAACTCTTGGTCCCATCAGAGCTGGGCAGTCATCCCACCTCTCTTTCTCTCAATTTTGGGGAACTACTACTTTCAATTCAACTCTTTTGGTTCAGTGAAGCATATCTCAGTTCTAGTACATCTAGAACAGATGTCCCTAGGATTACTAGTTGAGAAGCGTTTTGAAGTCGTTTCAGAATGGAATTACTTTCAAAATGTCTTCCTCAACCTCTTCTGAAGGCATCCAAGAAAATCGTTAACAATGGAAAAACCTGTGTTCAAAGAAGATGTTAGTGAAGTGAGCCATAGAGTGTTTTTTTCCTCTTTGTCAGAGTGGGGTATTTTACTCAAGGTTCTGCTTAGTCTTAAAAAGAAATGACAGTACTTGGAGCCCCAATTTTTCATGTATCCCATATGAATGAGTGTTTGAAAGACATCTTTCTTGGAACCTCAGTGACAACTCTGTATCTGAAAGATGCTTACTTGGCATATTTCTGTCTTTTGTCTTCATAGAATGTGTTTCGGGTTAAAGGTGGGGAAGTGGCATTTTCAGTTTGTAATACTGCATTTGGCTTGGCAGTTACCCCCAGAGACTTAAAGTGGCCTGGCCTCAGCAGCTTTCTCTGAAATGTACATGCTTTTTTACCCTTAGTTGGAAGAGTGTTATTCAGGTTTGGTCTTCTTTGTACCTAAGGGATAGTCTGAATGCACTAATTCCATTTTTGAATTCTCTAGCACTGGCAGTAAATTAAAAGAAACTGGATTTCATCCTTGTACAAAGGGATTCCTCCATTTTTCTTTAAAGATTCATCTTGTGGCCATTTCAGCATATCTGCCCATGGATCCAACTCTTTCTTCTCTGTTGTGCAACAGTTTGTGTTTTGCACCTGATACCTCCTCATAAATTAACCATGTCACCTTCTGAACCTACCCATGAAGCTGATTTAAGGTTTCTTGACTTGGAATGCTGTACTCGTCATTGTTCTGACATCTTTAAGGAGAGTATCTGAGTTGCAAGCTGTCATGGTAGGTGAACCCTATCTGATTTTCTTTAGGGAATAGGGTCTTTTTAAGAACAAACCCCTCATTCATGCCCAGAATGGTTTCAGAATTTACTTTGAATCAAATTATCAATTTCCCATTTTTCTACACAAAACCTAAAAATCAGTGGGAACAGACTTTTATACTCTGGACATGCACAGGTAGCTTAGATGCTATCTTGACAGAACTAAGCCCTTTAGAAAAGCTGATCAGCGATTTATTTCTTATCAAGAGGTGCAAAAAGACACCCTGTATCTAAACAGGTGGTTGTGCTCTACTGTTGTTTTTGTTATTCCCACCATGGCAAATCCATTCTTGGCAATATTGAGGCACATTCCACTAGAGCCTTGTCTTCTTCAGTGTCATACTGGAAAGGGGTTAACTCTAGAAGCATCATAGTGACAGCTACATGCATGAGTACATTTACAGAACATTACAAACCGGACTGCTCTATGTCCAGGTCAAATTTTGCTAGGGCCATTCTCCAGGGGATTCTAGATCTGTATCCTTCCTCACCCAAAGCTGGATAGGCTTTGGCAAGCAATCTGTATAGCCTAAGAGGTACTGCAGCAGTTGGAATGATGAGCATAATACAGTTGTGTAAGTTGCACTTGCCCATAACAGTAGATATTTGAATTATTCATTGCTGCATTAGCTACATCCACCCTCCACCCCTACTCTTGTATATAGTTGTAGCTGGGACATGAAGTAGGGTTGTCTGTTTCTGATTTATGTTTTATTGTTGTTGTTAGTTGGTAATTTCAGGATGTTCTTCATGTTTCACTGTTGCAGTCATTACATTAGGGTAATCTGCTGGCAGGTTGCCCTCAGTCGGCCTGATTAACAAAGTCTTGGGTCCTGTGTCAGTTGCTGTCCCTTCTTCCATGACGTCAGGTCGTCAGGGGTATAAAACATGCAGCCGACACCATTACATCAGTCTTTCTTGCCGCGCGGTGCCTGAAGCAGAAGCAGTTCGCAAGTGCCGGTCAGCCGACTCCTGAAATTTTCGTTTTCGAGTTTCAGAACCGAAGTCTTCAGCTAAAAAGCTAAGTACCCCGTTGGGGAAACTTTTTCTTGCTCCTTACCGATGTCATTAAAAGTTAATAATTGCATTACTTGTGGGAAGCAAATACCTCATAAGGATTTTCATTTGTACTGTATTCCTTGCCTAGGCCTTGACCACAGCATACCTTGATGTCGGTTTTGTGCTAAATGTAATCAACGCACTATTAAACGTCAGTATATTTTTGCTTCTAAATATTTTGGCTCACACTTTAATTATCCAGAAATGTCGTCGGTTAGCAATCCGACTACCGGAATACCTAAAAAACACAAAGAAAAAGAGACAGGCCGTCGAGGTCTAAAACTGACGACAACGCTTCTCCTAAGCCAGTCGCCAGTTCGCTGGTATTCAGTGAGGCCCTTTCGCAGCCCCCGATACCCGCTACTTCTGATTCCCAGGCCTCTACTGAGACCCATTCAGAAGTCCGGTATGCCGCAAGATGCTTCAATTATGGAACCCACAGATGTCTCTACCTTAGATGGGTCCGGAGCCGCTGTGCAGGCACTGGCTTCTGAGGGTGTTTTCAGGCCTACAGATTTGTATATTAGACCAACGGCATCTTCAAAACTAAGGCCAAAATCTAAATCTATGTCTATAAAACTGATGCCTGGGCCACATATGCAAGCCCCTATGCCTAAAAAACAAATTATCAAAATGGCTGAAGATTTAATGACTCTGATCAGGAGTAGCCAACCCCCCCCCCCCTTTCTTAGAGGCCTAGGCAAGACATTGATTTTGAATCTTCTGAACAGGATTATATTTCTTCTGACTCTTCTAATGAACAGGATTTGTCTATACCTACTTATGAGGACTCTGATGCAGAAGTTTCCATTCCTTCTGCTTCTCCCCCTGAGGATTTTTCTTTTGGGGAAGCTTTACATACCTTAAGGGAACATTTCCATTGGGAAAGTCAGGATTTCTCTGAATTTAAAAAGAGACTTAGGGATTTTCTTCTTTTTCCTCAGCATAGGCCTTTGGCTGTACCTACTGTTCTAGACATTGTTGATGTTTTTTCAGAGTCTAGTATGGCTCCTGATTCTCTGCTTCCGGCTCCTAGTAAGCCAGACAGATACTACAGGGTTCCTGACTCCCACAAATTCCTTTTTAAAAATCCTATTGCAGATCCTGAAACCAGTTCTTAGGGTCCCAAGGGCATTAAGCTCTCTACTGCTAAAAATCCTACCCCTTCTGATAAAGATTTCAGGGCACTGGATAGATGGGGTAAGAAGGTTTACACTTCTGCAACCTTTGGCAATCAGGGCTTTAAACTGTCAATTTCATATGCTTAAATATCAACAGCATATCATGGGACTGCTTAAACCAAAAATTATGTTAATTTCTGACTGTGTGGAAAATAAAGATTTACAGAATTTGAACGGGCATTCCTTCGTTGAAGGTTGTGCATTAGGCCCGGCAAGCCAGCACGCAAAACTTTACTGCCAATCATTAGCGGACCCGTGTTCCACTGTGGCGACCCCTAACCGGGAAAAGCCGAAAGACACAAACAAACAATTGCATTCAGCTGAACAAGTTGGAAAACATACTTTGCAATGTGGTTTTGATTCTTTGGAGGCCTCTTGCAGGGCTGTTGTAACTGGGTCTGTGCTAAGAAGGCATGCTTGGCTCAGAGAGCAAACTCTGCCTGATCATGTTGCTCCTTTATAACAGGCACGTCTCTTTGGTAATAAGGCTGAAGACGTTTTAAAAAAGATGGAAGATAAAGCTAAATCTATGCAAACTGTGAAAGATTTCTTACAAGTGTAACCTCCAAGATTTAGTAGGTACTGGCCTACTAAGAACTGGTCCTTTCCAGTTCCTTCGAGAGCCACTCAAGTCAAACCCAGACATTCAAAGGCTCCAGGTTTCAGTCACAAGGGACTTTTAGAACAAAACAATGGGGTGCCTCCTCCTCCTCCAAATCTGGAAACAACAATGCACCTCCCTATGGTAAACAGTCTCAATGACATCCCTTTACACTTACCAAGCACTTACCTTTTAGCCTCCCCTTAGGGGGGAAACTGACACTTCATGCAAGAAACTGGCAACTTATAATCCAGGACAAATGGGTTTTAAATATAGTATCCCAGAGATACAGATTTCATTTCCACACGTTGCTAATCCCAAACGGATGGCCAGACCTGCCTCCAAATCAGTGGGCAGAGACACAAACAGGTACTATCCCTCATGAACATGGGGGCTATTCAGCTAGTACCAGAAGAGGAAAAGGGACAAGGTTTCTATTCAAGACTTTTCCTGGTACCCAGAAAAGACAAATCATGGCATCCAATTCTGGACTTATCTACTCTAAACACATTTTTGGACATTCCAAAATTCAAGATGCTGACTCTTCAACAGTTACTTCCTATGCTAGGCAAAGATGCCTGGTTGGTAACTCTAGACTTAAAAGAGGCTTACCTGCATATCCCAATCAGGGAATCTTGCAGATGATACCTCTGCTTCAAAGCAGGCTACTTGCATTACCAGTTCTCTGCACTGCCCTTTGGATTATCTACTGCGCCCAGGGTCTTCACAAAGTGTCTGGCTCCAGTAATTGCATTTTGCAGGCAAAGAAATATTCAAATATATCCATACCTGGACAATTGTCTAATTAAGGCAGAAAACAAGGGCATTCTTCTAAAACATCTGGCGTTTGTAAAAAGGGTTCTAAAGTACAGTTTTGTACCTACCATAAATGTAGATGTCCGAACTGGATAGCATCTGCAGTCATAACAACTGGGTTGTCCTGTCGTCAGGCAGCCCTTCGGTCGGCCGGATTCCAAAGTCCGGGTCCGGCTTCGGCTGATGTCGCACTTCACCCGACGTCATCTCTGTTGGTCTTCGGGTATAAAGGCATCAGCCGACGCCATTTTCCTCAGTGTTTCTTGCCCCAGATGCCAGTTGCCCTCTTGGAAGGCTAAATTTTGGGTAAATGCCAATGTTTCCAAAAGGATAGAAGGCAAACACAAAAAATAAGCATGTATGTACATATATACAAACAAATACACCATAAGAGACTCCCCCCACCAGCTAGCTATTAGGAGGGTAAATACCCTAGGAGTACCACAGAGGGAAGGAGGGAGGTAATCCTGACTGCAGATGCTATCCAGTTCGGACATCTACATTTATGGTAGGTACAAAACTGTACTATGTCCTTCATGGATGCATCTGCAGTCATAACAACTGGGTAGAATACCATAGCCAACTAGGGAGGAGGAAGAATAGATTATGGTGTGGTTAGGATCCCTTGCAGTACAGCAGTGGCAAACCCTGCTCGGGATCTGGAATACAGAGGTAAATTATAATGCTTGGCAAATGTATGCACGGAGGTCCAAGTAGCCTCAATAATGTCCTTGGTTGCCACTCCTCGTAAGAAGGCTGTGGTAGTAGCTGTTGCCCTTGTAGAATGAGGCCTTATGTTCTGTGGAATTGGTTTTCCATGAAAGGAGTAACAGAATCGTATGCAATTTCCTATCCATTTGGAGATTGTCTGTTTGGAAATCGCTTTTCCTTCCCTTCCTGTTGCATAGGCTACAAACAGCTGGTCAGTTTTTCTGTTACTTTTTGTTCTGTCCAGGTAGTAGCGTAGCTGTCTATGTACATCAAAGGTATGCAGCATTCTTTCCCCTCTGTTTTGTGGGTTTGGGAAGAAGGTAGGTAGGTGGATTGCCTGGTTTAAAGACACTCTGGATACCACCTTAGGCATAAATGTAGGATTAGTCCTCATGGACACTCTATCTTGGTGGAAGATTAGGAAGGGTTGTACTGCCATTAGGGCCTGAAGTTCAGAAACCCTCCTTGCTGAGGTTATTGCCAGTAGGAAAGCAGTTTTCCACGATAGATGCTGCAGGTCTGCTGTTGCTGCTGGTTCAAAAGGTGCGAGTGTCAACTTTTCCAGCACAAAGTTCAAATCCCAAGCTGGCAATGGTGGTTTCCTAGGAGGTTTTACATTCTTGATCCCTCTGAGGAACTGCCTGAGTAAAGGATGTGAAAAGACAGGTGGATCAAAGCTGTATTCTGCTGAAATAGCTGATGCATGTATCTTGATGGAGGAATAGGACAGGCCTGTATGTAGAAGCTCTGCCAAATACTCCAGAATGTTAGCAATGTCTATATTGGACACATCTTTTCCTCTTTCAGCACTCCAAATGACAAACCTTTTCCATTTTCCTGCATAGTTCCTTCTTGTTGAAGGTCTGCGGGCTTCAAGGATAATGTCTTTAACCCTTTGGGAAAGCTCTGGATTAGTTGCTGCTATGTGATGTTCCATGCAGTCAGTTGCAAAGTTTTTAGGTTTGGATGCATGATGCTGTAGTTGTTCTGGGTTAACATCAAAGGCATCACGGCTATTGGCCATATTTTGTCCCGAGACATGCTCCTCAGCAATGGGTACCAGTGTTGTCTTGGCCAGTTTGGAGCTATCAGGGTTATCCTTGGACGTTCCTCCTTGATTTTTAGTAATACCTTGTGTATCAAGGGAAGAGGTGGGAATGCATATGCTGTTAGACCTTTCCAGCTGAAGGAGAGCGAGTCCACTTTCCATGCAAGTGGGTGGAACGTCCTTGTGCAGAATTTTTTGAGCTGGTGATTGAGAGGGGAAGCGAATAGATCTATCTGTGGCATTCCCCATTTCTTTGAGATGGCCTTGAAGATGTCCGGGTGTAGCATCCATTCGTGAGCATCCGAGGTGGTTCTGCTTAACATGTCTGCTAGAGTATTCTCCTTTCGTGGTACGAACATTGTCTGTAACTGGATGTTGTAGCTGAGCGCCAGGTTCCAAAGGTCCAAAGTCATTCTGCATAGGGGGTATGAATGAGTGCCTCCCTGTTTGTTGATGTACCACATGACTGTGGTGTTGTCTGTCCTTATCATCAAATGTCCTGCTTTGAGGAATGGTCTGAATTTTTGGATTGCCAGCTTTACTGCCAGCATTTCTTTTAGGTTGATGTGCAAATGGAGCTGGTCCTGTGTCCACAATCCTTGTACGCATTTGTCCAGCATGTGAGCCCCCCATCCTAGGTCTGAGGCGTCTGTTGTGATGGTTTGGCTTGCTTGATAGTTGTGGAAGGGTAGGCCTGGATTTGACTGGCATGCTTGAGCCCACAATAGGAACTCCTGTTTTAGGCATGGGATTAGAGGAATTTCTGCTTCTAGGCTGTGCCTGTGTTGGGACCATAAATTCTTTAGGTACCACTGTAGTTTTCTCATATGTAGTCTGGCATGTGGAACCAAGATTATGCAGGATGCCATGAAGCCCAAGGCCTGTAGAACTTTTCTTGCTGTTAGCTTGTTCTGTTTTGTTAGTGCCAAGAAGTAAAGAGGGAGTTCTTTTGTTTTTCTGCAGTTAGGAATGCCATTTGTTTTACTGTGTCCAATTCAGCCCAAGAATGTCCTTGTTTGGGATGGTATCAGCCTTGACTTTTGTAAATTGACTGTGTATCCCAGTGCTTGTAGCAAGTAAATGACCCTTTGTAAATCTGTTGTCAGCTTGCTTTTGTTGTCCCCCTGTAGCAGACAGTCGTCCAGGTATGGATAAATTTGGATTCCCTGTAGTCTGCAGTGGGCGATTACTGATGCCAGGCATTTTGTGAATACTCTGGGCAGTAGATAAGCCAAAGGGCAATGCTGAGAATTGATAGTGCTCTGATCCTGCAAGAAATCTGAGGTATCTTCTGCAAATTGGTCGTATGGGGACGTGCAGGTATGCCTCCTTGAGATCTAGAGTTACCAGCCAGCACTCCTTGCCCAGCATGGGAAGAAGTTGCTGGAGGGTCAGCATTTTGAATTTTGGGACAATGATGTATGTATTTAAGATGGACAGGTCGAGAATAGGTCTTCAGCTTTTTTCCTTTCTTGGAACTAGGAATAGTCTGGAGTAGAATCCTTTGCCTTGTTCTGTTATTGGCACTTTTTCCACAGCTCTCATCTTTGTTAGTTGCATTATCTGTTGTAGAGCTTCTGTTTTTGATTTGGAGGCAGGTTTGGCATTCCTCTTTTGACTGGTAAAGTGTGGAAGTGGAACCGTATCCTTGGTCTATGGTTTGCAGAATCCACTTGTCTTTTGTGATATAGTGCCAGTTTTTCAAATTAAGGTTAATTTTCCGCCTAATGGTGCTGCTATTTGTTCCCTGGTAGGCGGAGTTAGAATCAAGTCACTGTGCTGTTGTAGTGGCAGTGGCTGTGTCTGTGCCTCTGTTATTACCTTGCCACTGTCGTCCTCTGTAGGCACCCCTCTGGATTGATTTCTGCCTGTGGGACGCCTATTCCTGCCCCTTTGGGATCTTGTGGAGTCAGGAAAGGACCAATTTTTGGCAGGCCAGTTCCTGCTAAACCTTGGGGGTTGAACCTGCAAGAAATCTTTAACCGTTTGTACAGATTTTGCCTTTTCTTCCATTTTCTTCATTACCTGCTGGACAGGTGTACCAAACAAACTGGCCTTATCCATAGGTGCATCTAATAACTTAGCTTTAACATGATCCGGTAAGACCTGTTCCTTCAGCCATGCATGTCTTCTTGTCACTGTGCCAGTCATGGCTGATCCAAATGAAGCCTCCAGTGCATCATAGCCACATTTTAAGGAATGGTTACTAACCTGTTGTATGTTATTTACCATTTCTAATATATATTTCTTATCTATAGAGTCATCAGAGGATAGCTTTTTAGTTAACTGATCAAGCATAAACTCTTGGTATTGTATCATGTGAAACTGACAATTTAAAGCTCTAGCTGAGAGAGTAGCGGAGGTGTAAACCTTTTTGCCCCATCTGTCTAAAGACCTGGCTTCCCTTTGAGAAGGAATAGGGTTTTTGCTGTGGTCGAGGCTGCTGCCTTAGGCCCCTGGGATATGGTTTCGGGGTCTGCAAGTGGGGACTTGTATAAGTGGTGATGAGTGTCTGGAACCCTGTAAAATCTGTCTGGTTTGACAGGGGCTGGAGGTAAGGAATCTGGTGCAGTGCAGACATCATTAAATGCATCGTCCACAACAGAGAGGACAGGAGGTATAGCTAAAGGCCTGTGTTGTGGTAGGTGCAGAAAAGTCCTAAGTCTTTTCTGGAATCTGAGAAATCCTGTTCCTGCCATTGGAAATGTTCTCATGGCATGTAAGGTTTCCCAAAGGAGAATTCTTCTGGTGGAGAAGCAGCTGGAATGGATTCTTCAGCATCTGAGTCTTCATAATTGGAGAAATGAGCCTCTGGCTGGTCTGTAATATCAGAGTCCTCCGTGGAATCATCAGAGGACACAGGCTCGGGGGGCTCTGCTCTAGGTCTCTTTTCTGGGGGCTGAGAGGCCCTGTCTGGGTGAGATTGAGATCCCTAATTAAGGATATTAAATCCTCTGCCAGAGTAAGCATTTGTGAACTAGAAGTGGGCCTAGTAGAGGGGGGCTTAACAGGCACTGATTTAGTAGATTTGGCTGCTTTAGCCGTGGCAAAGGCCTTAATAGACATGGCTGCAGGAGGCCTAGCAGCACCACGTGCTGGGGTAGAGACATCCAAAGGGATGGTGTCTGATAAGTCACTAGTAACCACTGTAGGTAAGATTTCTGAGGCCGTTTCAAGTAAGGTAGCAGGAGCCTCAGTAGTAGTCATTGATTCGGCTGTGCTTTGATCAGTTTTCTCGGTTTCGGCCGAAACCGAGACACTCGCGGTTTGCTTAACCATGGTTTCGCCGAAACCGCGGACCGCGAGTGTCGGTCTTTTCTTTGCGTTTTTAACAATCTGGGTAGTCGGAGGATCCGACGGCATAATGTACGCAAAATCTGAGCGAAAACTGTTCAGCAAACTCCGACCGACGCCTAAGCGTTCGTCGGTTGAATGAGGCACAGGCTGAACAGGCTGCTACGTCGTGGTCTGGGCCTAAACAAGGCAAACAGTAAGAGTGGAAATCTTTATGAGGTATTTGTTTCCCACAAGTTAAACAGTTATTGACTTTTTCTGACATCGGCTGAGGCAAGAAAGAGTCCCCAACGGGGTACTTAGCTTTTAGAAGTCTTCGAAGTAGTATTCGGAAGTAGTAATCTCTGGATCTGACCGACCGGCACTTGCGAACAGCTTCTGCTTCGGGCGCCACACGGCAAGAAAGACTGAGGAAAATGGCGTCGGCTGATGCCTTTATACCCGAAGACCAACAGAGATGACGTCGGGTGAAGTGCGACATCAGCCGAAGCCGGACCCGGACTTTGGAATCCGGCCGACCGGAGGGCTGCCTGACGACAGGACAACCCAGTTGTTATGACTGCAGATGCATCCATGAAGGACATCATGTCTAGGGTACACCATAAAAAAAAAGAAATCACAACTGGTACCCTCTCAACAAATTACATTCCTGGGTGCAAATTTGTATACAACTGCCCAGATGGCTTACCTTATGCCAGAAAACCAAATTCATTTGGTAACTTACTTCAAACAGGTGGCCACAAAAACCTTGCTATCTGCAAGACAAATTCTGCAAGCCTTGGGATTCATGGCCTCCTGCATTCTTCTAATTCCATATGCAAGACTGCATATGAGGAAACTTCAGTGGCACTTAATAAGTTTATGGAGTCAACATTGTCACAGCCTGGAAACAATGATTCCTTTCATACCTTGCCTGCAACTAGAGTTCCTATGGTGGGCAGAGGCCTGCCACCAAAACAAGGGATTGCCATTCACTCCATTCCCTGCCACCCAAACCCTAACTACAGATGCATCAGACTATGCTTGTGGGGCTCATCTGGCAGGGAAGTGCATTCAGGGCAAATGGAGCCAAAATCAGATGCACCTTAATATCAATCAGAAAGAGATGCTAGCTGTACAGAATGCACTGACAGCCTTCAAGGACTACCTTCATCCAGGACAATTAATGATAAAGACAGACAACACCACAATTATGTGGTACATAAGCAGGGGGGTACACACTCCTACCCCCTTTGCAGACTATCTATGGCATTGTGGAACACAGCCTTGACCTGCCAAATACAACTACAAGCTCAATTCCTGCCAGGAAAGCTGAATACTCTGGCAGACAAACTAAGCAGAAATCTCATGGACCCACACAAATGGAAACTGGAACCACTGATTTTTAACATGTTGACACGCAAATGGGGGAGTCCAGACATAGTTCTGGGGTGAGGCAAGAATATCTATCAGTTGGACAAGTTCTGCACAAGGACTCATCACAAAAAAGCCTGGAAAGTGGATGCTCTATCATTCAGCTGGAAAAACCTAGCAGTTTATGCTTTTCCCCCTCTGCCTGTACTCTCCAAAGTTCTACTAAAAGTCAGACAGGACAAACCAAAAATTATTCTGATTGCTCCAGATTGGCCATGCCAACACTGGTACCCACTCCTCCGCGATGTGTCACACCCTCCACCATGGCACCTGCCTCGGACACCTTACTTACTGTCTCAGCAGAACAACCAAATTCTGCACACTCAGCTCCAAACTTTGAATCTTGCAGCGTGGCTAATCACCTAAATTCATCCTTAGCATCCCTCAGCAAACCTGTGATGGATGTCATTTTGGAGGCGAGAAGGCCTAGTACTAGAAAATCTTAAGCTGACAAATGGAAAAGATTCTGTGCCTGGAATCAGTCACAAGAAATAAGCACACCAGTGCCCAATATTCCTCAGATTTTACAATACTTAATTGAGATGCTTCAGAAGGGCCTGTCCTTTTCTTCCATTAAAATCCATGCCTCAGCCATTTCAGCTCATTACAACACAGAGCCTCCCCTCTTCTCTCATCCTCTGCTAAAGCAGCATCTCAGAGGGGCCAAAAACTTAAGACCACCCAGGAGAGCTCCAACCCCTGCCTGGGACCTCAATTTTGTATTGGAGAAACTCACTCTCCCTCCCTTCAAGCCAGCTACTACTGCAGACTTAAAATTTTTCTCCTGGAAAACAACTTTCCTTTTAGCAGATGTTCATCGTGTTACCCTGCTGCAGTCATCACACTTGGGTTATCCTGTCGTCAGGCGGTCCTGCAGTCGGCTGGATTTCCAAAGTCTTGGTCCGACATCGGTTGCTGTTGCCTCATCCTTGACGTCAGTGCGCCAGGGGTATATATATTGCAACCGACGCCATTTTCTTCAGTTTTTCTTGCCGCACGGTGCCCGAAGCAGAAGCAGTTCGCAAGTGCCGGTCGGCCGACTCCTGAGATTTTCGAATTCGAATTTCAGACCGAAGTCTTCTATAAAGCTAAGTACCCCGTTGGGGAAACTTTTCTTGCCTCAGACCGATGTCAGAAAAAGTTAACAATTGTATTTCTTGTGGGAAGCAATACCTCATAAGGATTTTCATTCTTATTGCATACCTTGCCTAGGCCCTGATCACAACGTCACTTCTTGTCGTTTTTGTGCTAGATTTAATAAACGTACTATTAAAAGACGATTCGATTTCGCACAACACTTTTTTGGTAGAAAATTTAATTACACCATGCCGTCGGAGCTACCGACTACCAGCGTGTACAAAAAGCGCAGGGACAAGGACCGTCAGCCCAGGCCTAAGCCCGATTCCGAGACCTCGGTTGATCCTGTCTCCGGTTCTCCGGTTATCAGTGAGGCTCCGACGCAGCCTCTGACTACCGCAGTTCTGGAACCCGAGACCGCTACAGATATTTTGGCAGAATGTACTAGGCCGACGCAGCCTTTTACTTCAGGCCCTTCCGACGATTTACCTTCCAAGGACGTCGGTACTTCTGAAACGCCATCGGTTTCTGAAGGCGTTTTCAGACCGACGACTCTTACAGTCAAAACGTTTTCCAAGTCGAAGACTCCTTCTAAATTGAAAAAGGCTTCACTTCAGTCTCCTGTTCAAGGCCCTATGCCTAAGAAACAGATGCTCAAGATGGCTGAAGATTTGATTTCTCTTATCAGGGGTTCTCAGCCTCCTCCTGACAAAAGGCCTAGACAAGAGGAAGATTCTGCTTCCTCTGAACAACTGTCTATTTCTTCGAATTCCTCTGAGGACCAAGACTATTCCTTCTCTCCTTATGAAGATTCTGATGCTGAGGACTCTATTCCCTCAGCTTCCCTCCAGAAGACTACTCTTTGGGGAAACTTTACACACTATGAGGGAACATTTTCACTGGGAAGGTCAGGATTACTCTGATTCCAAGAAAAGGCTCAGAGAGTTTCTTTTACTTCCCCAACACAGACCCCTAGCCATCCCTCCTGTTTTGGACATTGTGGATGATGTCTATTTAGAATCCAGTTTCAACCCTGACTCTCTACCTCCTGCCCCGGCCAAGCCTGACAAGATACTACAGAGTACCTGATTCCCACAAATTCCTTTACAAAAGCCCAGTAGCTGACCCAGAGACCATCTCCCAGGGTCCCAAGGGGGCTAAGGCTTCCATGGCTAAAAATCCAGTACCTTCTGAAAGGGATTCTAGAGCACTAGACAGATGGGGGGAAAAAGGTTTACATCTCAGCCACTTTAGCTATGAGAGCATTAAACTGTCAATTTCATATGCTTAAGTATCAGCAATTTATGATCTCTCAGTTAAAGCAAAAGATAACCACCCTCCCTCAACAATCTGAATTGAAAGAAGTACAGGATTTGTTGCACGCCACCGAGCAGGTGGGCAAACATACCTTACAATGTGGGTTTGATTCTTTAGAGGCCTCCTGCAGAGCAGCTGTCACTGGATCAGTTATACGTAGGCATGCCTGGTTAAAGGAAGAAAGTCTGCCTGATCATGTTAAAGCAAAAGTACTAGATGCTCCCTTACAGCAGGATGTTCTTTTTGGTGTTAAAGCAGAAGAAGTTTTAAAGAAAATGGAAGATAAGGCAAAATCAATGCAGACAGTCAAAGATTTCCTACAAGTACAACCCCCTCGCTTCAGCAGAAACTGGCCAACAAAAAATTGGTCCTTTCCAGCCACTGACAGGCCTCAGAGGGGTAAATACAGGCGCCCATGGGGCAGAGGACAACCACAAGCTCAGTATAAACCTCGCCAATGGGACACTCCAACCCAGAAGGAAGGAGAAGACAGGTCTCAATCCACCAGAAGGCAAACTCAATGACTTGCACCTCAGCTGGCCAAACAAAGCTCTTTTGTCAGCCCTCCTGGGGGGAAACTAACACTATTTGCGGACAACTGGCACATGGTCACAAAGGACAAATGGGTCCTAGACATAATTTTACGAGGATACAGATTCCACTTCCACACCTTGCCAATAAAAAGAGGAATGCCAAACCTGCCACAAAATCAAAGGGAAGAGGCTCAAAAACAAATTACAGCTCTCGTGGCCATGAGAGCCATTCAAAGGGTACCAACTCAAGAGCAAGGCCAAGGATTTTACTCAAGACTCTTCCTAGTACCAAGAAAAGAAAATGCTTGGATATCAATTTTGGACCTTTCAATCCTAAACACGTACTTACAAGTTCCCAAATTCAAGATGCTAACACTACAGCAGCTACTTCCCATGTTGGGCAAGGAAGCATGGCTGGTAATGTTGGACCTCAAGGAGGCATACCTGCATGTCCCTATCTGACAAAGTTGCAGAAGATACCTCCATTTAATTGCAGGTACAACCCATTATCAATTCTCTGCACTGCCCTTTGGCTTATCTACTGCGCCCAGAGTATTCACAAAATGCCTGGCACCAGTAATTGCATACTGCAGACAGAGGAATTCAGATATATCCATACCTGGATGACTGCCTCATCCAAGCTGAAAGAAAAGACATTCTCCTACAACATCTGGCATTTGTGAAGCATCTACTAAATTGTCTGGGGTACACAGTAAACGAAAAGAAGTCAAAACTAGTACCCTCACAAAAAATGACATTCCTGGGTGCCAGCTTGGACACAATGGCCCAGAAGGCTTATCTTACACCAGACAAGCAATTACAACTGACTCAATATTTCAAGACAATGGCAACAAAGACCCAATTAACTGCAAGAAAAATTCTGCAGGCTTTGGGCTTCATGGCATCTTGCATTCTGATAATACCATTTGCAAAAATGCATATGAGGAAATTACAGTGGTACCTAAAAAGCGTATGGTCTCAACACAGCCACAGCTTGGACACAGTGATATCTCTCATTCCCTGCCTTCAACAGGAATTTCTATGGTGGGCACAGGTATGTCACCTCAACAAGGGTCAGCCTTTCACCTTGCCCCCACCCAGGCAAACTATCACAACAGATGCTTCAGACTATGCCTGGGGGGCACACATGGCAGGGCAATGCATTCAAGGCCTATGGACTGCAGAACAAAGAAATCTGCACATAAACCAAAAAGAGATGCTAGCTGTACAGAAAGCTCTGACAGCCTTCAAGGATCTACTACAGCCAGGACAACTTGCAATAAAGTCAGACAACACCACAGTAATTTAGTACATAAACAAACAAGGGGGCACACATTCCTACCCTCTTTGCAGGCAAGCAATAATCTTATGGAACACAGCTCTGGCCTACCAAGTGCAGTTACAAGCTCAATTCCTGCCAGGACAGAAAAGCACATTGGCAGACGACCTAAGCAGAAACATCAAAGATCCCCACGAGTGGAAGCTAGACCCACAAATATTTACAATGATAACTCAAAGATGGGGTCTACCAAATATAAACCTGTTTGCCAGTCCTCAAAACTACCATCTGACAAAATTTTGTACAAGGACATTCCACCAACAAGCTTGGAAAGTGGACGCTCTCTCCTTCACTTGGAAAAACCTGACAGCATATGCCTTTCCTCCATTGCCTCTTCTCACAAAGGTACTTTTGAAGGTCAAAAAGGAGAAACCTCGAATGATTCTCATAGCCCCTGACTGGCCACGCCAGCACTGGTACCCGCTACTGAAGAATATGGCTCACAGCCCACCATGGATATTGCCTCAAATACCTCATTTGCTCACGCAGCAGAACAAGCAGATTCTACACAGCCAGATCAAAACCTTAAACCTAGCTGCATGCACCTCTTTCACAAGCAGTACTGGATGTTATTCTAGAAGCCAGGAGGCCAAGCACCAGGAAGGCTTACTCGGACAAATGGAAAAGGTTTTCTGCTTGGAACCAAGCTAAAGGCCAAGACACAACTCAGCCTCATATGCCTCACATTCTGCAGTATTTAGCTGAGATGTTGCATAAAGGACTTTCCTTCTCCTCAATTAAGATCCATGCATCAGCTATTTCAGCTCACTACGACACAAATCCACCTTTATTTTCAAATCCTCTCCTAAGACCACCTAGAAGAGCTCCTACACCAACATGGGACCTCAACTTTGTTCTGGAAAAACTAACGCTACCTCCCTTTGAACCAGCTTTTTCTGCAGACCTTCAGTTTCTATCTTGGAAGACTGCCCTGCTCCTGGCAATAACTTCTGCTAGGAGAGTCTCAGAATTACAGGCACTTATGGCAGTGGAACCTTTCCTCATTTTTCATCAAGACAGAGTTTCTCTATGAACTAATCCTTCCTTCATGCCTAAGGTGATTTCCAGTGTAGCTTTAAATCAAACCATCCACCTACCCACTTTCTTCCCCAATCCACAGAACAAAGGTGAGAGACTCCTGCACTCCTTGGACATTCACAGGCAGCTTCGTTACTACTTGGATAAAACTAAGGCTTTCAGAAATTCTGACCAGCTCTTTGTTTCCTATGCTACAGCTTCTCAAGGGAGGGCCATATCCAAGCAAACCATTTCTAAATGGATAGGCCATTGCATACGATTCTGCTATACCCATCATGGGAAACCAGTTCCTCTACAGCCTTTCTCAGGGGGGTTCCTACCAAGGAAATTTTAGAAGCTGCAACTTGGAGTTCTGTACACACCTTCACCAAACACTATCACTTACCTCTTTATTCTAAGTCCAGGGCAGGCTTCGCCACTGCAGTTCTGCAGGGCCTCATTGCCTCCACTAACCCTCTATGATGCCTCCACCCTACCTTACCTTTGGGACACTACCCAAGTGTGATGACTGCAGCAGGGTAACACGATGAACATAGTACAGTTTTGTACCTACCATAAATGTAGATGTTCGAGTGTTCACCCTGCTGCAGTCCAGGTTACCCTCCCTCCAGCCCCTCTGACCTACTGGCTAAATCTTTGCTATGCCTTACTGATGTATTTGCTTATAGCTGAAGGGATTTTGTGTCTGTACAGTGTTCACACCTTTTGGTACTAATTTAGATCACCCTTTTGGGGGGCACCTGACATCTGGGGCAAGAAAAGCTGAAGAAAATGGCGTCGGTTGCAATATATATACCCCTGGCGCACTGATGTCAGGGATGAGGCGACAGCAACCGTCAGACCAAGACTTTGGAAATCCGGCCGACTGCGGGACCGCCTGACGACAGGATAACCCAAGTGTGATGACTGCAGCAGGGTGAACACTCTAACATCTACATTTATGGTAGGTACAAAACTGTACTTCACTTCAGCTAGAAGGATTTCTGAATTACAGGCTCTTATGGCAGTAGAACCTTTCATTAGTTTTCATGCGGACAAGGTGTCTCTCAGGACAAATCCATCCTTCATGCCTAAGGTGGTATCCAGTGTGACTCTTAATTGGACCATTCATTTGCCAACTTTCTTTCCCAATCCACAGAACAAGGGGGAGCGGATTCTGCATTCATTGGATGTACACAGACAACTTAGATTTTACTTACAGGACAAAATCTCTAAGAAAATCTGAACTACTACTGGTGGCATATGCTGCAGGGGCAGAGGGAAAGGCTATTTCAAAGCAGACTATTTCCAAATGGATAAGCCACTGTATTCGTTTCTGCTGTATGCACCATGGTAAAACTATCTGCCAGGGGATCAGATCTCATTCCACCAGGGCTGCATCTACTTCTACAGCCTTTCTCAGAGGTGTTCCTACCAGAGACATTCTAGAAGCTGCTACCTGGAGCTCAGTTCATACATTCACCAAACATTACCATTTACCTTTCTTCTCTAAATCCAGAGCTGGCTTTGCCACTGCTGTCCTGCAGGGCCTTATAGCTGGTCCTAATGCTGTATAAATCCATCCTCCCAACCATAGCTTTGGGATTCTACCCAAATGTAATGACTGCAACAGTGAAATACGAAGAACATAGTGCAGTTGTGTACACTTACTATAAATATAGATGTTGGAGTGTATTCACTGTTGCAGTCCTGGTTACCCTCCCTCCAGCCCCCTGTTTTTCTCTTACTATACCTCTACTTTCTTTTACTATGTTTAAAAGCCTTTTTGGTGTATTTGTTGTTTTTGTTTGGAGGTATACTTTTTCTGTTTTTAATTTTATATATACATATATATATATATATATATATATATATATATATATATATAGCTTCCCATGTGGGGAGCACGTGACATCTGGGGCAAGTAAAACTGATGTAATGGCGTCGGCTGCATGTTTTACACCCCTAACGACCTGACGTCATGGAAGAACGGGCAGCAACCAATGCAGGACCCAAGACTTTGTTAATCAGGCTGACTGAGGACAACCTGCCAGCAGATTACCCTAATGTAATGACTGCAAAAGTGAATACACTCTAACTTCTACATTTATGGTAAGTGTACACAACTGTACTATTCTTAGACTCATTGTATGGGTGCAAAAGTCCTTAAATCTTCACTCTGACTGCTGATTTCCTTCTTTTGGGTTGGCTAATCAGTGAATAAGTTGGGGGGCAGGGCTTTCTGAAGCTGGCCAACTGTTGTTCCATGGGTAGGAAACAATTCATATAGCCTAAGGGCTGCTGCAGCAGTGATCAATTCAAGTAAAAGCAAGCCGCCATGGTGGGCATCCAGCATCAACAAACTACAACAAATGCAAAAAGTTGCTGTCCAAGAAAACTAAGGCGAGACCCCAACAATGGAAAAGCACCCTCCTCAGCCTCAACAGGCAAGTAAGACAACATGTTAAATCCACTAAGGGCATCTTTGAGAAAAACTTAGCATGCACAACCAAGGATTACCATAAGTCCTTTTACAGCTACTTACATAACCTAAAAGGTAGGATCCAACCATGTGCTCCACTTGTGACTAACGGTATCACACACACTGACCCCTGCAGAGATAACAAACCTGCTAGTGGACAGGGTCGGTGAAAATTTCACTCCCTTATCCCCTCCAAACTTATCACAAACAATATCCCAAACTCCCCCTCACCCTTCATATCTGAAGAGCAGGTCATTAAAGCCTTGTCCAAGGCAAAATCACAGTCTCTATGGAACCAGACAGCATCCAAGGCTGTCTTCTAAGCAGGCTAAAACGTGAACCTAGCATCACCATTAAGTACCTTTTTCAGTCATAGCCTAACCACATGCTTTGTTTCTGCGGAGTGGAGAACAGCAACAGTTATTCCCCTCCCAAAGGTGGCCTAGCAACAGACCCGGGGAGTTATAGACCCTTATGTCTGGCCAGCCTCATCTGTAAGGCTATGGAATGTATCATTGTAGACCTCATAAATAAAGACACAGGCAACCTCTAAACCCTGGATCCAACCCAGTTTGGCTTTGTCAAGGGCAGATCCTGCCTGTTAAGTCTGGTGGATTTCTTCAAAAATGTGACCAGGGCAAATCTGTGCACACTGCATACACCTCAACTTGGCAATACCACTCTCAGGCATTTTCAATAAACTTGGCAAACTGACTGTAAATGCCTTTGTTTTAAGATGGTGGTGCCAGCTGGCTCACAAACCGGACACACATTACCAAAGTGGGTGACTCCACATCAACCAGTGGACCTGTCACCAGCGGGGTGCCACAAGAGTCAGTGCTGTGTCCCCTACTGTTTGGTATATACTTCTCAGAAGTTCAAGCCAAAACTAAGGGACTGTAGCTGATCAAGTTTGTGGATGACTGCAAACTAGATGCAATTATTGAATCCCCCAGTGATGTCAGTATAATTCAGGAGGGCCTTACACAGACCAACTACTGGTGTCTTAGTCATGGTCTCAAAGTGAATGCAAAGAAATGCATCATCATTACCTTCACCAAAAACAGTATCCCTTCACACTATCAGATCAACAACAGTACCTTAAGTACCTACGAAGTGGCAAGGGATCTGGGATCACAAGTTGACTGTGACCTTAACTTTGACCACCATGTGTCTGCTGTAATAAGGAAGGCTTTCTATGTAGCACACTTGATTAGTAAAGGCATCGCTGTCGCATGTCTCTTGTATTCAAATAAGAGACTGAGGCACGAGATGGATTCAAGTCATTTATTGTACGTAAACACTTCAAGAGCTGTAACTGGAACATGCATTTAAGCTAACTTGACTACTCATTACTTCAAACACACTCGCATGTGCATCTCCATTCATGCCTGCATTCACTCTGACCATACAAAATGGCACTGATCCTGCATGTGCTCAGTAACTTATATGCACATGCTATCTCGCTACAGGGCTGACTAGGTACAGTACACACACTGATCTACATCCTCCCTCTTTAATTTGTTTGACTTGCAATAGGAGAACAAGACATTTTGCAAGCTAGATATCACATCAACATTTAACAACAAATTTGAATTCAAGTCCAAGTCGCTGTGCGTTTCGAATTGGGTCCGGAATTTCTACCCGATCTGGTCATAAAGATTTTGACTGGGTTTAGCAACAGGGACAGTTTCTGGAGATTCTTTCGCAATTGGAACTTCAGGAATTAAATCAGGATTATTTTGAAGAAAGTACACTGTCCACAGGCAGTTGTTTGCTTTACTGGTTCAGAGACAGGTAGTGAATCCTTCTGAAATCCATTCCTAAAGACTGTATAATGTAAGATCTCAGTTCTTCACAAATGTTCGTAATGATTCCTACTCGGTCATATCCTGTAGATGTTTGCATTATCACAACTTCTCCTTGCCTTAATGGTCTAGGGGGTTTACTGGATTTATCGTAGTACAACTTTTGTGACTGACATTTTCTCGATAGTTGAGCCTTGACCACTCTGCTGCTGTTAGCGTTTGGTGCTAACAATTGTTTACTGATTGGTAGTGTTGTTCTAGTCTGTCTGGACATTAATATCTGAGCAGGTGAACCAAGCAAGTTATCTCGAGGAATGTTTCTGAGATTAAGTAAGTTAAGAAAAACATCAATACCGTCTCTATTGGATTTCTGATGTGGTTTGGTGCTGTTGCAAATTGAACATGCTAGTGTTTGGACATAGAAGGCCAAAACACAATTCCTGTTGCCCTTCTTTTGGTTGAATCAGTACCTGGGTGATCACGATGCAAGATTTTGATATATCCCTGTTGTAATGCTTTAGGAATTACCACTTTTGGACCTTTCATGATTCCATCTTCTGTCATGAGTTTGTTTCTGTAAGGAAAATGGTGATGAATGTCAAGTGGCAAACTAGTTTGTTGTGTTGGTCATCCTTGACTGATAACATTTTCAGATTCTGGAGGATCGAGTCTGAAGCTGTGTGATTTCTTAGTTCATCAAGCTGTGATGATGAAAAATTTCTGACTTCCATGACTTCAAAGTCTGCCGTTTCATTTTCATGCTTCTCTGTCATTTGCCCCGGTGTGCGTGACAATGCATAAGCAAGGTACAAATATTTGCCTTTTGTATAAACTGTATTGAAATTATACTTTTGCAATTTTAATATCATGCTTTGCAGGTGTGCCGGGGCGGTTTGCATTGGCTTTTTCAGAATTGTTACTAGAGGTTGGTGATCAGTCTCTATTTGAACAGGTTTTCCATAAATATAATCATTGAATTTCGAATATGCAAACACTAGTACCAAAGGCTCTTTTTCAATTTGTGCATACTGCAGTTCAGTTTGGGTTAAAGTTCTGACTGCATAGGCTACTTGTATGCCTTCTTGGAAACATGCTGCACTAAGACCATACTTTCAAGCATCACAAAATAGAGTTGCAGGTTTGTGAACATCATAATATCTCAATGTGAGTGGACTGGTAATTTTCTGTTTCAGAACATCAAAAGTTCTTTGGTGGTGTTTCAACCAGGACCAGTTTACATTTTTGCTTGTCAACTCACGTAAGGGCATTGAAAGCTCATTCAGGTCTAGGATAAACTTTCCTAAATAGTTGACCATAACAAGAAAATATAAAGATGTAACATTTTTTGGAACTGGCATCCGAGAATTTCTGCTTGCTTAGACTGACCTTGTTGTAAGCCAGAAATGATAAACAAATGACTCACATAAGTAACTTCTTTCAGTTTGAATTTACATTTCTGAGGATTCAGTTTAAAATTTACTTCACGAGCAGGGTCTGGGACTTTCCTGAGATTTCTGTCGTGTTAGTCTTCACCATTGCCCCTTACAATAACGTCCTGTACTATAATTGCACATGGATAACCAGAAAAAAATTTGTTCCATTGCACGTTGAAGTACTTCGCTGGCAGAATTTATCTCAAGTGGCATTCTAAAAAATCTGTATCTACCAAATAGTGTACTGAAAGTGGTTAACAGTGAAGATTTGCGATCAGCAAAATTTGCCAAAAGGTACTTTTTGCCATCTAAGACTGAAAAAATAGTGGCATTTGGCATGAAAGCAGCTGCTTCTACTGTAAGCATCCGTTGATGACTTTAAGTCTCTTGGATCAGTACATAGTCGAATATCATCTGAGCTTTTCTTATGAGCTGCAACCAGGGAGGATACTTATTCAATCTGTTCTTCTACTGGAGTAAGGACACCTAAATTCACCTTTTTGTCAAGTTCTGCTTTTACTTTGCTCTTCATTGTCAGTGGAATTTTCCTTGCTGGTCTGATAACTGGGCTTACTTCATGGTTTAATTTCATGCAATATGTGACTGGAAGTTTGCCAAGCTCGTCTTTGCAAATATCAGCATATTCACTAAAAATATTCTGTGTAAAACTATGGCTGTTACTCATGCTTATACAGTGGATCCCTGTATTACATGAAATCAGTCCCATTCTCAAACTGTCTTTGAGGCCTAACAATGAGTGCATGTGTCTTTTGACTATGTAAAACTGCAAGTCATAGCCATTCCCAGCAGAATGGTATGCGAGAACTATTACTACTGCGCCATCAGTTTGAATCTCTTCACCACCATAAGCAACAAGTGTTGCACACTTTGCTGAATCAAGATTTTCACCATCTCTTACTTTAGCAAACATTTGTGCTGATAAAACATTGCAGTTGGATCCTGTGTTTACTGTAAGCTCTACAGATTTCCCATTAATTTGTACAAGACAAAATATTTTACTCTGTGCTGCCAACTGATAGTCTAGAGTGTTAACTGTTTCATCAAATGCAGAGACACATCACCATAACAAGGTTGTTCACAGCTCTCTATCTGATCTACTTGCTTCTTCACATGCTGTCTCTTAATAAAAGGCTGTGCCACTTTAGGCTTGCTAAGCCTTTTGAAAAGATTCCACTTTTTACATTTGTGACATTGCTGACCAAAAGCAAAGCACTTCTCTTGTTTAGGTTCATGACTGCCTCCACAATTACGACAGTTAACAATAAGATTGGTTGCCACACCCTTCAGTTTATCTTTTTTTTTTTCATCTTAACTTTGCTGTACACTGTCAGCATTCGCACTGGCAGATACTGCAAGTATGCCTTTTGCATATTTGTGCGTTTTTCTATTGTCTTGTTTATTTGACAAATCTCTATGGCTTTGCTCAAGGTTAACTCACTATCTCGAAGCAAAATCTTTCTCAGTGCATCATTATTAACACCACACACAAGATAGTCATATATCAACTCATCTCGTCGATCCCTGAATCGTCACGTTTTTGCTTTATTTCTCAAGTCGGTAATGTATGTTGCTATAGTTTTGCCAGGCTTTTGATTTCTTGTGTAAAATGTGTGCCTTTTCATTGTAATATTCATTTGAGGGTTACACATTTCTCTAAATTTACATTTTAAGCACTCACCATTTTCCCACATTTCAGCCTGTATCACAGTATGGCGGTTCTCCTTCTCCCCTGCATACACGTCAGGTGTAAACACAGATTAACATTCCCTCTCAATGGCTTCCAAGCTAGCTAAATTAAGAAGTATGAATGCCTTTGTACGTGCATCTTTATCAGAAAATGCAGCCTGCATGAAAATGTCATATTCTCGCTCAAACACTCGCCAGTTCTAAGTAGTATTTATTTTTTTATTTCATTTTACATTTGTTTACTGGGAAAGTCAGTCTGGACACATGTCCTTATTCAGCAGAGGCCCGGTGAGAAAAGGTCCACATTTAACATACAGAATTGCAACATATTTACAGCTCCACATTGAACATACAGAATTGCAATACATTAGTAGTACACCCGGGAACAAAAGTTAGACAACTAACTCAGGACAAATTGGTCAATCAGTTATACAAAAGGCATATTAATGAATTAATGTACACTGTGAGTTTAAGTTAAATCATTAAGAGACAACAGATAAAACGTAAGTAGAGTAGTTACATCATAATACAATTCTGTGCGAGTAAATAGTGAGTCCAGTATGACACAGCAGTTTCTGAATAAAGTTTACAAAGAAATTGAAATGTTTAGTCAGTATATCATGAGCTCTGCAGTGGTATCATCCTATGTAATCTTGGTACACAAAGAGGTATAGATACTAAGACAGTGGAAAACGATTAGTCAGTAAGTGAAGCACAGGTAGGATCATTGTTAGAGAGAATCAGGAGCAGAGAATGGGCACAGCCATTTATTTAATAAGTGTTTTTTTAGTGTTGTTTTAAACTGGGCTAGAGATGAAATAGATGTAATGTTTTCAGGTAGAGCATTCCAGGTTTTTCCTATATAATTTGAAAAGAGGGAGTCACCTGCTTGATTATTGGTTATATTGATTTTTATGTGATTGTTTGTGGAGTGTAGGGTTCTGTTAGGGGCATAGGGTTGAAGTAATATCTGTAGGGCAGGGCTATGCTCCAGTAGTATTTTATGGGCCATGGTTAACTGGTAATAATGAAGGTGACGGAGCTTTAGCCAGCTGAGTTGCTTGAGTGCTATACAATGGTGGGCTCTAGCTGGTAAGTCTGTAGCATATCTGGTAGTTTTGTTATACCAGGATTTAAGTTTTGCTAGCTCTGCTTTCTTTAGATTTGTGGGTATGGGTGCTGCATATAGCAGTGTGGAGACTGAGATTGGGCAGTGGTAGCTTTAGTATTTTTAGTGAAGTAGTGTTTGCTCCTGTACAATGTTTTGAGTTTTTTCTGTACTTTTTTTTACTGTTTGGGAAATGTGAATGTCAAATTTTAAATTACAGTCTATTTCAACTCCTAAAAGTTTGGTGTGCAGTGATGGGGAAATGATGGTGGTGTTTAGTGATACAGTGCTGAAAGTGTTTGTGGATGAGGCTAATTTTGTGGGTAGAAAAATCATATGTTTGGTCTTTTTTGTGGGTTTAAAATTAGTTGAGCATTTGTAAGCCACATCTTAACTGCTAGAAAGCATGTTGTGTTAAATTTTGAAGTTCTTGGATGGAAGGAGTGGCACATATCACTGTCGAATCGTCAGAGTATTGGATGAGAGACGCATGTGGGGTTGCGGTGTGAAGGTTATTGCTAAAATTTGAGAATAGAAGTGGGCCTAGGATTGATCCTTGGGGAATGCCTACAGTCACTGGTAGATCAGCAGGTCCAGGTTTGTGAAATGCCTTTGCCATCATAACAAAATTTATTTAAATATGAGCATAGACCAGGTACTTTTAATTATGCTCAAATGCACAACGTTTCTGAAAAAGCTTCACTTTAATGCTGCAAACAATGCAAACACTCTGGACTCTTCTGATACTTCGAAAAGTTATAGTTAATGAGAAAACATTGAGAAAAAGTGCAGTCATTTTAGTCTTTTCGTGCATTTTAACACTTCGAAAATTATTTCGAACACTTTTGTATTTATTTTGAACATTTTTATTAGTATGTCGCAATTTTGGACATTTTGTTTATCTTAGTAATTATTTCAAACGGTTTAAATGCTTCACCACTTATTCGGCGACCGAAAAATCATTTAAACGAGTTTGAATACCTTTGAATAACCACTGACATTGTTTGCGGCTTTGCACCTGTATATTTCTCTCCTTATAACTGTGTGCGTCATGGTTTGTAAGCTGCTTCAACTTTGGATTCAATTCTGATACCATCTCGGATGTCTCATGTATTCAAATGAGACACTGAGACACAAAATGGGTTTGAGTAATTTATTGTACATAAGAGTACTCTGAAAAAGCTTTTTGAAGCCAGGCGCCAGAGAAAAGCAGTTTTGTTCTATGTATAGAATGGAGTTTTTTATTTTAATAAAATATTCTTTTTGTGTCTGCAACTGAATGCATTCACTTGGCTTGATTTCTACTGTGTGGTTTATAATTTGGACACTTGTATGGTGTTGCATGCACCTGTATGACACTGTTCAAAAGGAACCTGGACAAGTGGATGGGGCACTGAAAATTCTTACTGGGGTTAGTGCCCACAACCCTTCTGGACATGAGCAGTCCTTACTAAATACAATCTTGGGTATTGACTCGTATATCTATGGTATTACATTGGGATGAAATGACTAGGCTTGAAATAACTCCTTGGTCGATAGCCTGGTAAACTCCTATGGTCCCGTGATCTACTTTTATGAGTAAGGGCAACATACACGGCTGTACTTTTTATCATCCTCATCTTGCCTCCTTTTCCACACATCTTTTTTGATTTTTCCCCTAATTACTTATTCTGTCCCACCAGTATTTCCCCAGTTATGTCTTGTCTGTAGTGTTGTCATGCACTGTCTCCTCTATCAGTTTTTGTAATTATTGCTTCCTTTCCTGACCCTTCCCACTTATATCTCACTCCTCTCCATCCAAACTCTTCCACTTGTTTCCTTTGTTGCTATTGTCATTGCTGCCATTGTATGGTCAAATAATTATCAAATACGTATCTCTCCTATATTTCTGACTTCTTGACAAGTTTTACAGTTTCATATTTCCACAGTGTCCTGCCCAGTCTACTGGCTTGACTTCAGTAGTTTCTGGTAAATGTGTACTCCCTCTTCTCAAGGTGTCTCTTTCTCCATATATTCTTCCCTTCTCCTTCTTTCATGTTCCTTCTGTGTTCCTTTCTAAGTGTCCATTAATCTTTAATCTGATGTCAATTTTCATTCTGTCCTCAACTGTTGGGTTCGGATCTGACCTTTGGATTCAGCTCGACTGTTGCTATAGCTCATGGCCGCAAAAAAGCTCCTGAGCCCCTCCCTTACCCACAATGCACCAACCCCAACATACTCCAGATCTCGTTTGCCGCTTCACAAATAGGAAGCAATTTCCTGTCAACTGTCGAGTTATTGTTTCAAAAAAATAAGATGTTAAGTTATCCAATCTCGCCTTCGTTCTTGCTGGATGGGTTCGGAGCCGATCCTCAGCCACTTGCTATAGCTCAAGAGCTCTTTACTGGCTCGAGACTTCCCCTTATCCCAGAATGCCCAGTGTCAGCTACCCAGATCTCATTTGCCGCTGTAGCTGCGAGGTTGCGTCAAAACTGGCTCAGGCTTAGTATAACTTTTTTCTCTATTAAATTCAAATAATTTGCTTAATATTTGATATATTTTTTCTCAATTATAGCAGTTTGTAAGTTTCTTTTATTGTAAACCCCCATATCTCATCCTTGTGGTGGTTTTTATGCTGTGTTGGCCGTCGCCCCTTAGTCGCTAGGCCTTCTGTTATTCCCGGAACTCGTTTAACTTAGAGAGTCCCCCCCCCCCCCCTTTAAGGACAGCCGTTTGTTAGAAGCTCTCCTTTAAGGTCTTTATTAATATAATTTTTAGTTTACTATTGTAGTATGTCTTTTTGGTAAAATGTCTAAGGAAGTTAAAACCTCAGGTTCTAAAAAGTGTGATTCATGCTGTCAGAAGATGTCTGACAGATGGGCATAATAGATGTGTTTACTGTTTTGGGGCTCTGCACCTGCAGGACTCGTGTTCTATTTGTCATGCCTTTAGTCCAAGGGTCCTGCAGAAGTGGAAAAACAAGCTTATGCTCCATGGATTGTTAAAACAGGATTCTCTGGCTAAAGCATCTCAGCCAGTGAAAGCTTTGAAGCCAGTCAAGCCGTCTGCTCCATGTTCGGAACCAACCTTTGACCTTGACAAATCAAGTGTGTCGGTGCCCTCTGGCACCGAAAAGACTACTCCTCCGTCGGCTCCAACTGTTACTTTAGAGCCGTCTCAGAGCCACAAATGAGCTAGGTCTCCTTCATTGGAGCCGATTCGCTCGGTGCCACAATCACCCTTACTTCAAAGCAAGACCAGTCATCGCTCATCTTCCCACTCCTCCCGATCCTCGATGTTATCGGATCGGAATGTGGAGAGAGTGGTCAGTAGGTTGCTGAAGTCGCAGGCCCTTGCTAAAATGCTTTCGAGCCCGTCTCAACAGGCTTCAGCTCCATCTGCTTCAATTTCGATTCCTCCTCCGACTATGCTTAGTTCGGAGCAGGAGTCCATTGACGCTCCGATAGTGGTTCCTTCAGCTCTGATGACATCCTCTTCAGCTCTGACATTGGCTCTGATTACCTCGGTTCTTCCTTCCATTGATGTATCTGGGCACTGAATATCTCTCGTCAGCTCCGAGGGGGGAAGTGGCATTGGACCCTTATCCGACCCCGTTCCCCCTCTCGGAGCATCAGCTCAGTTGAGCTCAGCTCCCACATTGGCCTCGTAGCCATCGCCCTCGGCGCAGAGTGGAATTCCTGTCTCTTCAGAGCTGGAGCCCTCCTTGTGTCGAGACCATGACGCCTTTGAGGTCATGTGGAGAGTGCTGCCCCCACAGACGGCCCCACTACCGGTTCCATCGGCTCCGTCCCCCTCTGTGCCTGTGACAACCTCTGCTCCTTCTCCAGCCCCAAAGCGTAGGGAACCTGTGCCCCAGGACATCCCATTGGGTAAACCCTCTTCCAAAATCTCCCCAGAACATTCTAAGCAGGCTTTCCGGAAGAAAAAGTGCAAGAGGAAGCACCAAGACTCCCCTGAGTCTGTCACCTCCGGTACATACCTGGGTGAATCGGAGGGGTCCCCTAGGTCCCCCACTGAAGAAGTTTCCTTTTCGGACATCCTTGAGATTCTCAGGCAGAGGCATAGCTGGACTTCCCTAACCCCCTCTGAGGACGAGTCTGTATACCTGGATGCATTTGGTTCCCAACCTTCCACCTCCTGGGTGTCTCCGCCTTTTGATCCACTCATGTCTGTAGTGTCTCAAAAGGCTTGGTCAGCTCCAGATTCCATGGAACCCATCCCAAGGGGACCCAATAAATTCATCACAGCTCCCCAAGACAAAAAATTCTTGACTAAAGGTGTCCCAGTTGATGCCATGGTGGTAGCAGCCACAAAGAGAGAGTTAGCTGAAACCTCCTCATCTGTCCATCCACCGAATAAAAACTCTTGTACAATGGACAGATATGGGAAGCAAATGTTTTCATCAGCGACCTTCTCCCTTAGGTCCCTGAACTATCTTTTCCATTTTACTAGGCTTCAGAGGGATCTCCTGAAAGAGCTTGGAGATACCCTACAAGATCCCACAGCTGAGGGAGCTTCAGCCAAGGTAGCTACCCAGCTGGCGACTCTTAATTCAATAGTCAACTCCTCCATGAGGCATATTTCATACACAGCCGATGGAGCAAGTAGAGCTGCAGGAACAGGACTGGCTGTTAGGAGACATTCTTGGCTGTGGCTGTGTTAGTTTGTGGAACCTTTCAGAGCGTCCTTCACCAATACCCCCTTTGATGGCTCCTCTCTCTTTGGGCCTCAGGTGAAAGACACTCTTACCAGGTGCCAGCAAGAAGGCAAGACACTCTCTGATGTCTGAGTCCGTTTTTCCACTCCTACCAGGCCATACCCAAAGGGTCAGAAGGGTGGAAAGATGTGGTTTCGAAAATCCCAGGAACCCTTGCCTGATGCACATGGTGAATTTTCCCCCAGGGGCTGAGGGGGAAATAACAATGTCAGACGCCACCCTCGTGGCAGAGGGGGTCCGCAAAATCAGGGTGACAGATACTTTCTCTTCCAAACCCTATCAACATCCCTGAAGGGATGCCCCGACTGCTCAACTCTGGAGGCAGTCTGGGGAAAGCTTTCATTGTACCCAATCGCCTGGCAAAATATTACAAAAGACAAATGGGTACTAGCCATTATATCCGGAGGTTGCAAGATTCCCTTTCATCAACCCCCTTTTGTTTCAAAAAAATCCATCCGAGATGTTCCACCCAATCTAAGGGATCAGGCAGTCACAGAAGTTTCAAGACTGCTAGAAAAAAAGAGCTATCCAGGAAGTCCCTGCAGACCATGTAGGATCCAGAACTTACTCAAGATTCTTTTTAGTGCCCAAAAAGACAAGGGGACTGGAGACCAATTCTGGATCTCAGCAGATTAAACAAATTTGTACAAAAAGAAAAGTTCCGGATGGTAACACTGCAGTCCATTCTCCCCTTTCTGGGTCAGGACAATTGGATGTGCTCCATAGATCTTCAGGATGCATACTATCATATAAAAATGAGTAGACGGTTCAGGAGATTTCTACGCTTCCGGGTAGGGGCCAGTCATTACCAATTCAGAGCTGTGCCCTTTGGTCTCACTACAGCCCCCCAGAGTGTTCACCAAATGCATGGCAGTAGTCACGGCTCACCTGAGACGTCTAGGATTCCAGGTGTTTCCTTATCTGGATGACTGGCTCCTCACTGCTACCACCAGGCAACAACTTATAGAGGCACGAGATTACACCATCACATCCTGTGCTAAACTAGGCATCACAATAAACTTCAAAAAATCTGCCTTGTTGCCCTGTCAGTCTATTACATACATAAGAGCAGAGCTAAACGCAAGAAAAGTGATTGTAAAATTGCCTCAGGAAAGAGTTTCCATTATTCGAAAACAGGTGTCACTTCTACTGAGGAGCAAAAGAATTCAAGTAAAATATGTGCTTCAAGCTCTAGGGTCCATGGCAGCAGCCATTCTTTTAGTTCCCTTAGCACGCTTTCACATGAAAATCCTTCAGTGGCTTCTTTTCACACAGTGGTCCTTCCTTTACCCATGTCTCACATGATGCTAATTACGGAATCTTGCAAAAGACACCTTTCCTGGTGGATGGTCTCCCCACTAGTTACTCAGGGCAGATCTTTCATGGAATCCCATCCGGTCGCCACAGTGACCATGGACGCCTCCCTGATAGGGTGGGAGGGAGCATTATCTTGGAAAGACCGTCCAAGGCACTTGGCAACCTCATGAGTACCACTTGCACATCAACGCCCTGGAGATGAGAGCGGTGCTGCTAGAGTTGCAAGCTCTTCAAGACTCTCTCCCTGCCGGGACTATTGCAATACAGACGGACAATATGTCAGTAGTTTGGTACATCAACAAACAGGGCGGAATCAGGTCTTATCCCTTGTGCCAAGAGGCCCTCAGACTGTGGTAATAGGCGATTTCCTCCCAATGTTTTCTGACAGCAACGCATATCCTTGGGACATCCAACGTTATAGCGGACAGGCTAAGCAGGGCTATCCTTATGCCTCACGAGTGGTCTCTGAAACAGGAAATTGTGGATCTTATTTTCCGCAAATGAGGCCAACCTTGCTGCAATCTCTTTGCCTCTCCCCGCAACAACAAATCCAGCAGCTACTTCTCCCTTGTACCTCTTCCAGGTCAGACACCCAGGGACGCTCTAGTCCACAATTGGCCTCAGGGACTCCTTTATGCATTTGCCCTTCCCCTAATTCCAAAAGTCATTCAGAAAGCAAAATCGTTGGGTTGCAAAATGATCCTCATTGCCCCCTATTGGCCTCGACAGAGTTTCCGTTCCTTCACTCCCACCTTCCAGCCCAGCCTTGGATTCTGGACCCAGTACCGGACCTCTTGATTAATCAGTCAGGCAGGCTACACCAATCTCTCAACCTCACAGCTTGGTTACTCCACTTCCAGTACTAGCCAGGCTCCCCAATATTTCCCCAACAGTACATGATATTATTGTTTCCTCCCATAAGACAAATACAAGGAAAGTATGCTAGCAAATGGAAAAGATTCTCTTACTGGGCAGAATTCAGGAATTTAGATCCTTTTACAGCTCCTGTACACACGATTTTGGATTTCTTAGCAGAACTGTTTAATTCTGTTGTAGCGGCTGCTACGTACAACTAGCTGCCATTTCAAATTTTCACATTGGAGTTTATAACTCCAGCATAATGTCTCAAAAACTCTGTAAGGCCTTCAAGAAAGGTACATCTCTACTTAGACCCCCAGTGAAAGAGCCCCTTCCACCTTGGGATTTCAGTTTGGTTCTGGCCTCCTTGATACTGCCACCCTTTGAACCAGCAGCGTCATGTTCCTTGAAATTTCTCTCTTGGAAAACTCTCTTCCTAGTTGCTATTACAGAACTTCATGCACTATGTGTTTGCCCTCCATACCTAGTTTTTCACAAAGACAGAATTTCCCTGAAAATCAGTCCATCTTTTCTACCTAAAGTTTGTTCAGAACACAATTTGAATCAGTCCATTGAACTTCCTGTCTTTTTCCCTAATCATTCCAACAAGGCAGAATACAGATTACACCAAATGAATGTGCATAGACAACTGCGTTTCTATCTCCATAGAACTAAAGAGATGAGCAAATCAGTTCAGTTGTCCCTTTCTTTTGCTAACAACAAACAAGGCCTTCCAGTTTCTAAAGTAACATTGTCAAAATGGTTATCAGACACCATAGCCCATACCTACCATTTGCGACAAAAAGATCTTCCAGCAAAACCCAAAGGTCATTCAACCAGGTCAGTAGCTACTTTGGTAGAGTTTCAATCTAGATTGCCCATAGATTCAATTTATGCAGCAGCTACGTGGACAGATTCTCATACATTCATTTCTCATTACAAAGTAGATGTGGTCTCCTGGGGCATAGCTTCCTTTGGTTCCACGGTTCTAAGGAGTCTGTTCCAATGAGCCACCCAGGATTGAGGTGCATCCCATCCAGCAAGAATGAAAGCGAGATTGGACAACAACATAAAGAAGTTATGTACCTACCATAACGTTCCATGTTAGTTGTCCTTCATCTCGCCTTCCTTCTTGCGTCCCTCTCTCCTTCTCCCTTCCTCGAGGATTGAGAGGAGTTTCTCAATGGTTTCACTGGATAATTTATTTTGTTATTAATTGCTTCCCAAGCAAACCATGACAATTAACTGTATACCCAGGTTTAGTAATGGATTATCTTCTATAATTATGTCTAGTGTGAGCTATCTCAAACGAGATCTGGGTAGCTGATGCTGGGCATTCTGGGATAAGGGGTAGCCTCGAGCCAGTAAAGAGCTCTCAAGCTATAGTAAGTGGCCGAGTCAGAGCCAAGGATCGGTTCCAAACCCATCCATCAAGAAGGAAGGTGAGATGAAGGACAACTAACATGGAACGTTATGGTAGGTGCATAACTTCTTTTTTCTTTAAATATAGTTCTTAAATCTTGCATATTTAGGTATTTCCTCTTTTTCTCTTCTACAGAGGTTGTAATTCTCTGTACTATAGTTGGTATTTACTCCCTTTTTATATACTCTACATATTGTTTATATTCTAAATACTATTGTTGGTATTTCTTTCTCTTTGTTTTCTTTCATCTTTTCTGTATAACTTTTCCCTTTAGTCATAATGTCAGAAAAAAAGCCCTTTAGGGTTCAAATAATGTGAAAAGTGCTGACTGCCTTTATCAGATGTGCATTCCATAAGCGTATACTGTTTAGGCCAAGATCACTTAAGGGTTGAATTGTAGCATATGCCAGAAATTTTGTCCACGGGCTATTGCTAACCATAAAAACAAACTTACACTGAAAGGGTTGCTTTCAACATCATTTTGTGAGGCTATAACTGGACCTCAGTTTTCCAAATCTAAATCTTAAGGAGACTGCCTTAAAATCTTCTAAACCATCAGGATCTTCAATTCCTCCTTTTTCAGAGCCACCAAAGAAAAAGCAGAAGTCTGATTCAAAGACTTCCTTGACCATTTTGGTACCGGATCTGACAACTTCCTGTTCGGCTCTGAGCACGTTGGAACCAACAGCATTATCTAGGACTAGGTATTGTCCCACTGTAGACCCAGTTCCTTGCAGAGTTCCCACTCCATTTTTGGAACTCCAGCATTCCAAGTCCACATCGTTGACTTCCTCTCGATCTTCCAGAAATCTAACTGAAGCCGATGTGGACAGGATGATGAGATTACTCCCAGTGCAGATTCAGATGGGAGTTTTCCCAGCTCCTGCCCCTGTGGGTCAGGAAGACTATCCTTCAGTCACTCCACTGATGACAACTCCTTCTCTGATTTCTCTGATCCGATCCATTGTTTCAGAGCTCCAGGATCTGAGTCTTCCAGGTTTGTCTGTGTCAGATCCGAAGATGATTTTATCTTCGGAGCCAAAGCTTTCTCTGAGTGCACTGGCTGAGAGCCATCTCTACCCCTCGGAGCTTTGGCTCTGACTTCTGCCTCAGGCAAATTTGCCTTTCTGGCAGAGGGAGCCAGTGGGCCAGAAGCCTTTCTTCTCATCTCTGTGTCTTCCTTCTCCAAGGAGCATTCTGCCTTTGAAGTGGTGGAGGGTTTTTTCTGCTCCAGCAGAGCAGACAAGACCCTACCCTCTCAGATAATTCCTTCTGGATCCCAGATGTCTCTGCGGCTTCTACAGCACAAGGACAGCCAGCCCAAAGTTTCCAGACCACCCAGCATGGTTTTACGATTTCTTGTGATACTTCATCGGAGCGTCCCACTGAGGAAGTCCCTAGGAAGAAGTGCAAGAGGAGGTACTTAGGCTCCCCTCAGGAGTCAGTCACCAAGGATACTGAGTTTGAAGGAGAAGGGTCTCCAAGATCACCACCTGAAGATGTTTCCTTCGGATATAATGATCATGGACTCTTTCCAGATTGGGTGGGGCACTTCTGGGGAAAACAGTCCAAGTTAAATACAAAGTGAAACTCTGGGCCCTTCCTCTTTGCCTGAAGGATTTCAAGCCTGCATAATGTATAGCACTGCTGGTGATTCCCTGTTGGGTGAGAAAGTCAACCTGTATTTTTTTTTTCTTTGACTGATAGAGCTGCTTTCTGTCTTACCTTTCTCCATTTTGTTTTCTCTTTTAAGAAATCTTTATCTGGTGGTTTTGTTTTGTGTGAGGGACGGACACTTAAATTATCTAGGATTATGTTTCGTTTTTTCATTGGTTAATTTGAATCGTCTCCTGATACTAAAATACAAAGTGAAACTCTGGGCCTTTGTCTTTGAAGGATTTCAAGCCTGCGTAAGGTATAGCACTGCTAGTGATTCCCTGCTAGGGTTCCCCAACTACCCTCCTATTTGTTGGTCTTTTTAAACCTGGTGATTTTAAGCTTCCCACCCCTACTGTAAATTGAGTTAATAAGTTCCTGCCTTTCTACACTACTGCTATTTTGAATTTGTTTGCCTTTCATTCTGCTTATATCAAAACAGTGCATTTTTGCCTCTTATTGTCTGTTGCATTGATTTACTTCATCTGAATTCATTATCTAGTTAGCTGTTGGATAAAGTAGTGTATTTTTACACTCTAGCAAGCACTTCTTTTCTCATTAACATCAGTGGATTTTTCTTCTAGTGCACTGGTAGGTAGCCTGGTCTGTCTACGTTGAGGAGGCACTTCAGATTTCTGCATGTAGTTTTATTGCCTGGAAGAGCTATTAATCAGCTTATCTTTTTTTTAGTGCCTTTATAAATTTTGTACAATTGAGTGGCTCTTGGCTGATTTATACAAAGCAAAGTACTTGTATTGAATAATCACATCTTTATGAGCTGTTTACGGTACACTGCTGTATCCATATCTTTGCTTGTTTGTGGTAGCACTTCACTCTGGACACGCTCACTGTGCTTTTACATTAGGCGGACTGGGATTATTCATCTGGTGGCTGCAGGTGATTACCTGGTCTTCCTGATCTGGGAAACCCACAAAAGGGCTCTAAGTATTTTTTCTTTGCACTTCTCTTACATATTGTGACTGTACTACAGCAGTTAAAAAACTGTACTGTTTGCTGCTGCTTTGCACTGTATTTTACTACTGCATTTGTTGCACTTTGACTATATTTTACACCAACTGCTGCATTTACTTAATTTAAGAAAAGGTCTGTTTCTGCTGTTTTATTCTGTTGCTATTATTAATTCCAGAAAAACTGTGCTGCTTTTACACTGTTGCTTATTTAATTAAAAAAAAAATTATCCTGCTTTTTTTCTGTCATTCTGTTGGTTGTAGTATAGATTGCTGAATTCAGTTCCATTAATAGTCTGAGCACTAAAAATCAGGACATTTTTTAGAAGCCCCGCTGTATCCTCGTGGCAGGCATGTACAGTATCTAATTGAGGGTTACTGGTTCAGGGCTCTGTTTGAACTATTTCATTACTACAGGGCTGAGTTTGGCCTTTTTAACTGATTTCTTTGTATTAGCTGCTTTGCTGTTGCTTGCACATAGCACACCATCATGCACCGCCATGCAGAGGAAGTAACTCTTGGCAGTTATAGACACAAAAGCACCAATAGAAGTATTTTCCCTTAGAAGCAGCTGCTATCTAGCTGCTCTAGAATAGCTCTCTGCTGTTCAGTGAGTCACCCAGCAGAGATTTTACATGTTGGCTATCAATATCAGACCCTATAGAGCCCGTCTTTTATAGACCTCCTTTAGTACACCCCATAGGTTGGTTGCCCTAAAATAGCTCCCTGCCTGATACCCCCATCTTTTTCTCCTTAACTGCTGAGATACCAGGTTCAAGCCTTGCATTATGGACTGTCAGTTTCCCTCTGTTTCTCCTACCAGCCTGGTGGACATGTTTTTTTTTTTGAGGCACTGTAGCAAGTCTCATTTACACTGACAACCCCTTACTCCTAAATCACTCAAGTACAATTTGTGAGAGATGCTCCTGTACTGAGAATCTGGAATCACTGCTGTCTCGCACCCAGAACAGCAACACTAAACAGGTTGTCAGCTCACATACCATGACTCCTATTCGCAATATGCACCCAACACATAAACCTTCATATGCAGAGCTACTCTCCAGAAACCAACCTAAACACTAGAGACCTCCAAAACACAAACGCAAACATGCTTACACCTAACGCAACACCCAAAGCACCCAATACACACAAGAACACTAGCACCTGTGTCTCACCAAATCAGCATTTAAGGCAATGCACAACTATTCCAAATGTTTTAGTTATAGGTGACTGTATAGTGAGACATACAGGTGCCCCACTCACCAGGTTGAACAAGAAGGTTATGGTCAGCTGCCTGTCTGGTGCAAGGATTCACCAGATCACGCACGTAATCAAGTCTGTCAACAAGTACTGTTATGACTCTGTCATGGTTCATGTTGGTGTGAATGACTTGAGACGTACCTCTCAGGACTATATGAAGAGAGACATGATTGAGCTCTCTGAATGTGTGTACTAGGTGGTATGTATCTAGCTTTGAGCAACATTTCACCTAATTACCCTAACCTAGGATGATACCACAGTATAAACATATAATGATTAACTTCAGGAATTGGCTTAGTTTCTGGTGTCGTTCTAAGGGGATCCAGTTCCTGTCCGCTTGGGATGACATGGTGGATAGACCATGCTGCTTTGCCAGAGATGGTCTTTATCTGCCACCTCTAGGCTTTCGTTTGCTGGCAAAGGCAGTTGCCTATCCCATAGTACCTCTTTTAGGCAAGGTTACAACAACAAAATTCCTCGCATGAAAATATCAAACATAAAGAAACTATGTCATGCTGCCAAATGCTAGGAGTTTAAATCAGAAACCGCACTCTCTGGAAGTACTGCTCTCCCTGGAAGATGTTGACATCTGTGCAGTCACAGAAACCTGGCTCAAGGCCGCAGAAAGTACCCCAGCCTTACAAGGCTACAATGCCTTCCACACTGTCAGACTGCAAGTTGAAGGTGAGAGAACCAAAGGTGTGGAGTATCTGTCTTCATTAAAGATAATTACACCTCTTGACTGGTTAGACAAGAAAACTCTGTGGAACCACTCCAAGTCCAGATTACTGTGGGTAATATCCCCCTTCAGATCATCATCTGTTACAGGTCCCCTTCCATGAACCAAGATGCTTACACAGCTTATTTAGACCTACTTGGGACAGTTAAGGTACAACCTAACACCCTAGTCATGGATGACTTCAGCTATCGTTCATTAATTGAGAAACTTATACAAGCCCAAACTCACGCCCACAAAAGTTCCTGGACATTAATACCACCCCACAAAGGGTCTCCAGTATTCTAGACCTGGTCCTCACCAATATGAGTAACCAATACAACACCTCAAGTGTAGGACCTGCACTGGCTAAATCTGACAATAAATCAGTCATTTTTGAAGTAGCATTAGCACCAGAACTCCCCAAAGGAAAAGTCTAGCTAAAAAAATTTCATAAATGCTAACTATACCCTCCTATGGGAAGGTATAATAGACTTCCAAGCTTCAGTTCCCACAGATGGCATTGACAGTTATACTAAGGTATACACTGATGCCCTGTATAAACATCTACACAGATGTATAGACACAGCCATGCCGGATAGGATTAAAGCAAGATCCTGAAGAAAAAACAAACCATCCTGATGGATGTCTAGCATTAATAAATTATACAGTAAGTGAAAGAAGCTTCTGTCTAAAAATACAAAAGTGAGATCCCAGAACTGGAAGAGCACCCTCCTCAGCCTACACAAGAAAATAAGACAACTCGTAAAATCTTCAAAGAGCAACTATGAGAAAAATTTAGCAACCATAGCCAAGAATAACCATAAGGCTTTCTTCAGCTGTCTCTGCAACCTAAAAGGTAGGACTCTAATGTGTGCTGAACTAATTGTGGATGGCATCACACACACTGACCCTGTGGAAATTGCAAACTAGCTAGCGGACAGGTTTGGCAAAAATTTCATCCCCCCCCCCCAAACATTCCACAAACCATTTCTTCATCTCCTCCTCCTCCCAGCATCTCCAAGGAGCAAGTCATCAATGCTGTCTCCATGGCTCAGAACACAGCCTCTATGGGACCAGATGGCATTCTAGGCTATGTTGTAAATGTTCTAAAACAAGAGCTAGCTACTGTATTAGGCACTGTATTCAACCACAGCCCAAGTACTAGCTTTGTCCCCAAGGAATGGAAAACCATGACACGTATAACCGCCACAAGGGTGGCTTGGTAGCAGACCCAGGCTACAGTATGTTTAACCAACCTCATCTGTAAGACAATGGAGTGAATCATCATGGACCTCATAGATAAGGATATAGGTGACCTCCGAACCCTGGATCCATCTCAGTTTGGTTTTGTCAAGGGCAGGTCATGCCTGCTATATCTGGTGGGCTTCTACGAGTATGTGACCAGAACCATAGACGAGGGCAAAGCCATGCACACAGCCTTACTTGAGTTGGTCAAGGCCTTTGACACTATCCCACATTCGGGCATCATTGACAAACTAACCCAGTTGAATTTCAACCCCTATGTTAGGTGGGTTGCAAACAGGCTCACAGATTGATACACTCAAAGTAGGAGACTTTATCTCTACCAGCAGACCTGTCACCAGTGGGGTCCCACAAAGGTCAGTGCTGGGCCCCCTCTTGTCTGGCATATACTTCTTGGAAGTCCAGGCCGAAAGAGAGGGGCTTTGGCTAACCAAGTTTGCAGATGACTGCAAATTGGGTGCTGTCATTGAATCCCAGTAGTAATGTCAGCATACTTCAGAAGGGGCTTACACAGACCAATTATTGGTGCCAAAGCAATGATCTTAAATGAAATGCTAAAAGCTGCATCATCATTCCCTTAGGCAAAAACAATTTCCTTGCTGATTGTAAAATAAACAGTAATACTTTAAATACCAGTTCAGTAGTGAGAGACCTAGGAACACAAGTTGACTGTGACCTGAACTTTGACCACCATGTGTCTACTGTGGTGAGGAAGGCATTCTACGTTGCTCAGCTGATTAGCAAAGGCATCACCTCAAGTAACAAAAGAGGATGTCCTTCAAGGATGCATCTGCAGTCCTTACAAATGGGTTGTCCTGTCGTCAGTCAGCCCTTCGGTCGGCCGGATTCCAAAGTCTGGGTCTGGCCTCGGCTGGTGTCGCACTGCACCCGACGTCATAGCTGCAGTTCTTTGGGTATAAAGGCATCAGCCAACGCCATTTTCCTCAGTCTTTCTTGCCGCGTGGCGCCCGAAGCAGAAGCTGTTCGCAAGTGCCGGTCGGTCAGAACCAGAGATTACTACTACAAGTACCGAAGACTTCTAAAAAGCTAAGTACCCCGTTGGGGACTCTTTCTTGCCTCAGCCAATGTCAGAAAAAGTGAATAACTGTTTAACTTGTGGGAAACAAATACCTCATAAAGATTTCCACTCTTACTGCTTACCTTGCTTAGGCCCAGACCACGACGTAGCAGCTTGTCTAGCCTGTGCTTCTTTCAACCGACGGACGCTTAGACGTCGGTCGGAATTTGCTGAAGAGTTTTTCGGCTTACATTATGCCGTCGGATGCTCCGACTACGCAAATTTCTAAAAAACGCAAGGAAAAGGACCGACACTCGCGGTCCGCGGTTTCGGCCGAAACCATGGTTAAGCCTACCGCGAGTGTCTCTGTTTCGGCTGAAACCGAGTCCACGGTTCTTCCTTCGGCCGAAAGCTTGCCACTTACTGAGGCCTCTTCCAGCTTGGCCGAAACTGCTACTGAAATCCCACCTGCTCTTACAGGTTCACAGGATTTATCTGATACTATCCCTTTGGATATTTCTACCCCTGCATGTGCAGCTGCTAGGCCTCCTGCATCCATGTCGATTAAGGCCTTTGCCAGGGCTAAAGCAGCAAAAACTACCAAAACTGTGCCTGCTAAGACCCCTTCTCACAGGCCTAGTTCTAGTTCACAAATGCTTAGTCTAGCAGAGGATCTCATTTCTTTGATCCGGGGATCCCAACCACATCCAGACAGGGCCTCTCACCCACCTCCAGAGAAGATGACTAGAGTAGAGCCCCCTGAGCCAGTTTCTTCAGATGGCTCCTCTGATGAATCAGATAATTCAAACCCTCCAGAGACCCCTTTTTCTCCTTATGAGGACTCTGATGCAGAAGAGTCCATCGCTTCTGCCTCCGCCTGAGGAATTTTCTTTGGGGAAACCTTGCATGCTATGAGGGAACAATTTCAATGGCAGGGCCAGGATTTTTCAGACTCTAGAAAAAGGCTTAGAACCTTTTTGCATTTGCCACAGCATAGGCCTTTAGCCATTCCTCCTGTACTTACTGTTGTGGATGATGCTTTTAATGATGCTTGTACTGCTCCTGATTCTCTTCCTCCGGCCCCTGCTAAGCCCGATAGGTACTACAGGGTTCGGACACACATTATCATTTGTATAAGGCCCTTTTGCAGATCCCGAAACTATCTCCCAGGGTCCCAAGGCTGTAGCAGCTACCTCTACCAAAACCCCCCTCCCCTCTGAAAGGGAATCTAGGTCCTTAGAGAGATGGGGTAAAAAAGTTTACACTTCTGCTACTCTTTCAGCTAGAGCCTTGAACTGTCAATTCCACATGATTCAGTATCAGGAATTTATGTTAGACCAGTTAACTAAAAAACTGTCCTCGGATGAACCATTAGACAAAAAATATGTACAGGAAATGGTCCATAACATTCAGCAGGTCAGTAATTATTCCTTAAAATGCGGCTATGATGCACTGGAGGCCTCCTTTAGATCAGCCATGACTGGCACAGTGATCAGAAGACATGCATGGTTAAAAGAGCAGTCCTTACCAGACCATGTAAAATCAAAACTCCTAGATGCTCCCATGGATAAGCTCAATTTGTTTGGCTCCCCTGCTGAAGAAGGTGGAAGAGAAAGCAAAATCTGTCCAGACAGTCAAGGATTTCTTGCAGGTCCAGCCTCCAAGGTTTAGCAGGAACTGGCCTTCCAAGAATTGGTCCTTTCCAGACACCTCCAGAGCTCCAAGAGGCAGGAATAGGCGCTCAAGAGGCAGGGGTCAATCCAGAGGTGCCTACAGGGGTCGTTAGTGGCAGGCTAACAACCAGCGAGGTACAGCCACAGATCCAGCCACCACCACTTCCACAGGACAATCACAGTGACTTGGCTCTGGCACCGCCTACCAGGGAACAACTAGAGGCACCCTTAGGCGGGAAGCTAGCCTTATTTTCAGTAAACTGGCATTACATCACAGGAGACAAATGGATTTTACAGACAATAGACCAAGGTTACAGGTTTCACTTCCATACTCTGCCAAGGAAGAGAGGAATGCCAAACCTACCTCCAAATCAGAAGACAGAAGCTCTACAACAAATAACTCACTTACTAAGGATGAGAGCTGTAGAAAGGGTACCATCTATGGAACAAGGACAATGATTTTACTCCAGACTCTTCCTGGTACCAAGAAAAGAAAACCAATGGAGACCTATTCTCGACCTGTCCGCTTTAAACACATACCTCATTGTTCCAAAATTCAAAATGCTGACCCTACAGCAGCTTCTTCCCATGCTGGGCAAGGAGTCTTGGCTGGTAACTCTAGATCTCAAGGAGGCATACCTGCACGTCCCCATACGACCAAATTGCAGAAGATACCTCAGATTTCTTGCAGGATCAGAGCATTATCAATTCTCAGCATTGCCCTTTGGCTTATCTACTGCGCCCAGAGTATTCACGAAATGCCTGGCATCAGTAATTGCTCATTGCAGGCTTCAGGGAATTCAAATTTACCCTTACCTGGACGACTGCCTGTTACAAGCGGACAACAAAAACAAATTAACAAAAGATTTGGAAAGGGTCATTCATCTACCTCAAGCCCTGGGATACACAGTCAATATAAAAAAGTCAAGGCTGATACCATCCCAAAGGATAACCTTCTTGGGTGCAGATCTGGACACATCAAAACAAATGGCATTCCTGACAGTAGAAAAACAGGAGCAACTCCCTCTCTACTTCATGGCATTAACAAAGCAGAACCAGCTAACAGCAAGAAAAGTCCTGCAAGCTCTCGGCTACATGGCATCCTGCATAATATTGATTCCACATGCCAGACTACATATGAGAAAGTTACAGTGGTATCTAAGGAATTTATGGTCTCAGCACAAGCACAGCCTAGAAGCCCAAATTCCAATAATTCCATGCCTGAAGCAAGAATTCCAATGGTGGGCTCAGGCCTGTCAATCAAACAAGGGACTGCCCTTCCACAGCACTCAACCAAGCCAGACCATCACAATAGACGCCTCAGACCTCGATTGGGGGGCACACATGCTGGACAAGTGCATACAAGGCTTATGGACTCAAGACCAGCTGCACCTACACATAAATCAAAAGGAAATGCTGGCAGTAAAACTGGCAATTCAGGCATTTCTTCGACAGGGTCAACTGCTGATAAGGACGGACAACACCACAGTTATGTGGTACATCAACAAACAAGGAGGCACACATTCATACCCTCTATGCCGGATGGCAATGGACCTCTGGAATGTGGCACTGAGCTTCAACATTCAGTTACAAGCAATTTTGTGCCAGGAAAAGAAAATACTCTAGCAGACATCCTAAGCAGAACTACCACGGATGCCCACGAATGGATGCTGCATCCGACATCTTCAAAACCATTACAGGGAAATGGGGACTACCAGAAATAGACTTATTTGCATCCCCACACAATCACCAACTGAAAAATTCTGCACAAGGACGTACCACCCACTTGCTTGGAAAGTGGACTCCCTATCTTTCAGTTGGAAAAACCTGACAGCATATGCATTCCCACCTCTTCCTTTGATGCACAAGGTGCTATTGAAGATCAAAGAAGACCGCCCAAGGATCATCCTGATAGCTCCAGACTGGCCAAGGCAACATTGGTACCCATTACTGAGGAGTATGTCTCGGGAACAAATATGGCCTCTGCCCTGGTTCCCTTGCTGTTAACACAGAACAACTTCAAAACCCTGCATCCAAACCTGAAAACACTGCAGCTGGCTGCCTGGAACATTGCATAAGACCAAATAACCCGGATTTATCTCAAAGGGTTAAGGACATTCTCTTGGAGGCTCGCAGACCCTCAACAAGAAAAAAATTATTCAGCGAAATGGAAAAGATATCTCATTTGGAGTACTGCAAAAGGAGAGAATGTGTCACTTGCAAACATACCTAACATCCTGGAATACTTGGCAGAGCTCTTCCACAACGGCCTGTCCTATTCTTCCATTAAGATTCATGCATCAGCTATTTCAGCAGAATACAACTTGGATCCTCCAGTCTTATCTCATCCTCTGCTCAGGCAGTTTCTGAGAGGAATTAAAATGTAAAACCACCTACGAAGCCACCATTGCCAGCCTGGGACTTGAACTTTGTGCTAGAAAAGTTGACACTCCTCCTTTCGAGCCAGCAGCTACAGCAGATTTACAGTACTTATCATGGAAAACTGCTTTCCTGCTTGCAATCACTTCAGCAAGAAGGGTATCTGAGCTACAGGCATTAATGGCAGTACAGCCCTTCCTGATCTTCCATCAAGATAGAGTGTCCATGAGAACTAATCCTACTTTTATGCCAAAGGTGGTCTCCAGGGTATCTTTAAATCAAGCTATCCACCTACCTACATTCTTCCCCAACCCACAGAACAGGGGAGAAAGACTGTTGCATACCTTGGATGCACATAGACAATTACGTTACTACCTGGACAGGACCAAGAGCAATAGAAAAACTGACCAGCTACTGGTAGCATATGCAACAGGAATGGAAGGAAAAGCAATTTCAAAACAGACAATCTCTAAGTGGATAGGAAATTGCATTAGATTTTGTTACTCCTACCATGGGAAGAAAACTCCAGAAAACATCAGGCCTCACTCTACAAGGGCTACAGCCACTACCACAGCTTTTTTACGAGGAGTGGCTACCAAAGATATTTTAGAGGCTGCTACTTGGAGCTCCATGCATACATTTGCCAAGCATTATAATTTACCTTTATACTCCAGATCCCGAGCAGGTTTTGCCACTGCTGTTTTGCAAGGGATCTTAACTACACCATAATCTTATTTCTCCTCCTCCCCCAGTTTGGCTATGGTATTCTACCCATTTGTAAGGACTGCAGATGCATCCTTGAAGGACATAGTACAGTTTTGTACCTACCATAAATGTAGATGTCCGATGATTACCCACCCTCCTTCCCCTCTGTGGTACTCCTAGGGTATTTGCCCATCTTGTAGCTAGCTGGGGGAATCTATTATGGCGTATTTGTTTGTATATATGTACATACATGCTTATTTTTTGTTTGCTCTCTACTATTTGGAACCATTTGCATTTATCCAAATTAAGCCTTCCTAGAGGGCACCTGGCATCTGGGGCAAGAAACACTGAGGAAAATGGCGTCGGCTGATGCCTTTATACCCGAAGAACTGCAGCTATGACGTCGGGTGAAGTGCGACACCAGCCGAGGCCAGACCCAGACTTTGGAATCCGGCCGACCGAAGGGCTGCCTGACGACAGGACAACCCATTTGTAAGGACTGCAGATGCATGCCTATCGGACATCTACATTTATGGTAGGTACAAAACTGTACCTTACAAGTCCCCTGTACTCGTCTCTCATCAGGCCTGTTATTGAATATAATGCTCCCTTTGGTGTGTACTGTACCAGACAGCTGCAGCAACCTGAGAGACCTCAGAGATTTCTAGCTAAGAAAATTCAGGGTCTCCAGTACATATCTTATATAGTCAGACTGACGTCACTGTCACTCTACTCAGTAGTATATTGACTACTTAGGAGGCAACTTATGTCTGGTTTACAGGGCCATCTCTGACCCGTACCTGATGGAAATGCTGCACATCCATAATTCAAATGGGACTAGTCACCCAATCCAGGGACTTCAGTCTAGCCTGCAACATAAACAGGACTTGCTGGACAGATACATCGGTCAGAGGTTGCCACTCCTCTGGAATAGGCTGCCAATCCACATCAAGAAGAGCACCTCCATGATGCTGTTTAAGCATAACTTAGACGACTGGATGGGAAACCATAAATTTCTGCCAGGGCTTTCCCCCAGCTTCTGTTCAGTATATGAGTAGTCCTTGCTAGAAAAACTATACTGATTTATAAAAAAAAGACTACATTTTTTTCTATTTTTTGGTAACCAGGTAAGCCCACTGGACAACAAATGTCTCTTTTCAAGGGTAGTCTGGTAGCACTGTCTAGTTAAATTATTTGCTCTGAGCCACCCAGAAGACAAATGGAAGCTGAAAGATACAAACCCTTGGGGTATAGGAAGCAGCTGTTTAATTGCTCATAGCCTTAATCCTCTGCACTGGCTGCCAGATGTAACCACAGACTTGATAACACTAGTCATAATATACCTGTGTTAACATACATTTTCTAAAGGACTTGAAGTCTGAAACTCAAGCGTATGTCATTATTTGGTGACTTCAGTCCTCCGATCATCCCAGTGAGTTGCCAGAAAACCACAACTTTTATGAGGAACATACCAAAAAATATGAGGTATAAATCTGGACATTTTGTGAAAATCTAAACCATTGAGAGGTATGGTTTCAAAACCTGTTGATACTTTATATTTTTATTATTATTATTTTTGTTTTTGTTTAGTAGGGGTACCACATGAGTATTTTTTCATTTACTTCGTACTTTTACTGCCATTAAATGAAAGGTGAAAAATACTCTGAAAAGACCCAAAACAATAACTGGATTCTCTGTGCTGTCATAATCAGCTGTGGCTGAAAAGAAAGTAGAATTTTTGAGGTGTAGCTTCACAGTAAACAATACAATTTTTTTACTGTAACTACAAAATGACAGACTACTAAAATGACATCAGGTGCACAGAAAAACCTTGAAGTGTGACTGAACACTCCTGTCATCCTTTCTAGATTTTTACCAGAGGAAACTTTTATGATTTACTCTTGAAAACAAACTGGGATGCTGTCTTCAGTGAGGCAAATAAATCTGCTGTGGGGCACTCTGTGAATTCTATGGTAATTTAATCTGCATTCATTAGGATGTGTTGGGTAGTGTTACAGCTAATTTTAAAAAATTTGTGAAATCACAAAATTATTGAGATGTACAACTGAAAAAAAGAGGTACTGCTTAACTTTTGAAAGTTAGACTAGTTATAAAAACAAGTCGTGATAAAATAAAGTACAGAAGCTTATATTATCTTGCATCAAGACATTAAAAGGAAAGTTAAATGTAATGTGTTATCTGTAAACTTTTGATCACACTGTCTAGAACAAACTTCCCTCCAAATTAAAAGAGGAGGAACCCTGGCATCCTTCAAATTAAACCTAGATGATTGGATGTATATGTAAGATTTAGTCTGGCACTGGCTTGCTTCACCATTCTTGAGAATGGGGGATTCAGCATGAGGATAGGTACTGACAAGGTGTAAATGGTTTTGACACTTAATTGCCTTATATTTTCTACTATGATTCAGCCAAAGAGCATAATGAACATTGCTGCAGAAGAACATTTCTGTAAACTTCACTGTGAGCAGAGACAGATACTTGAGTGGCTATAGAAACAAGTGGAATGGTTCTTGTATAACTTAGAGGTATGATATCTGCTACCACAAATAAAACTGGAAACTCAAGTTCAACAGATGAGATAACATACCTGGTGGTTTCCTATAACATACCAAGGATAAGCTAATTATAGCCCCTTTCTGTCTCACTAGATATGTTGGTATGGGGAACCATTCCTGATCCATGATGATAGTCATAAAGTTTTAGATATAGCAGCTTCAAGGATACAGCAAGTAAAAGTGAGAGGATTTTTATCCACACGGCTGTCTATGGAGGCCACTTTTTTCAAACTGTTTTTGGATTTGAAGATGGGAATTGTCGCTGAATAACCAGATATGATGACTATTACAGATTGAGTGACTTAATTGCTTAAATCAAAAATGCTGCAGTTGTCCAAAAATAGATACTTAATGCAGTAGTAATCTCATTTTCATAAGTGTGATTACAAAATAAATGATCAGATCATAAAATGGTACCAGACTTAAAGTTTTAAGGACAGTAAAAGATAATTAAATCTTTGACCAGCATATATTTGCAAAGTCAAAAAGCAAATGCTCTTGCCAAAGCACTCGTAAAAGACATGGCTAGCCACATTATTTACTACTTTGTGATCTGACCGCTTATTAAAGTTCAGTGATGTGTACTATAACCTTTAAACAAGACATCTGAATCAACTTGAAAGAGTGTGATGACTTTGTTACTTGAAAATTCATTGGGTTGTAAAACTTGAACTGTTTGGAAAGGCTACAGGCTCTGTCATTATTGAAATTCTATGCCTATATCACATCAGTGGGAGAGCTAACACTGGATCGTGGAATAAATGTCAGTAATAGAAAATAAAGTGTGACAAATAAATTACTCGGTGCCTTTTGAGTTAATGGAATAAGCTGCCCTTGTATTCAAAAGTAACAAGCCTTTAACTTCCTTTAAAAGTAATACTGAAATAATCCAAGTCCATGCCGGGTCTATATTACGTGATTGAACGTTTAGTTAATCGAATAACTAAACATCTTCGCACTAAATAGCGAAGACCCAAAACCGCGAACGGCAGTTTCCACACAGGGAAACAATGCCCGTTGTTCTACATAAAAAAAAAAAAAATCGAGATTGCTCCAGATTGAAGAAAGGACAAAATCCATTTAATGGTCAAACGACTTGTTTCCCTCAGTGGAAACTGCCGTTCACAGTTTTTGGTCTTCGCTATTTAGTGATTGACGTTTAGTTATTCGATTAACTAAACATTCGATCATGTAATATAGACCTGTCCATGGCATTAGAAGTATAAAGCCCTGACTGCGCCTCGATTGATCCAGATTCACTTAGCGTCTCAGACAATGGAGAAATTGGTATTATTGGATAGTAAGAATGGAGTGGCTGACATTAGCTTACCCACTTCAAGGGAAGGGACCACCGATGGCCCTTTGGGGGAATTGTGACACTAGCACTCATGGCTTATGTAAAATGAAAACTAAATAAATAAATGCAGTGTGTCACATTGGAAGTGATACAGTACGAGTTGAAGCATACATGTCATAAACTTGCAGTGTCTTTTGGGGTGAAATCCATGGTACTGGTTTTGGTACTTAAAGCAAAAAATCTCTGAATCACCACGTGCAGATATGGCCCTTCTTCTGAGTACTTTTCACAGCCTGTGGAATGTCTTTGCTTTAGGACTGTCAGTTATGGGAATTATCAGAGTGGTTGAGCAGTTGATGGAGAGGCTAAATGGTTAAAAGCAAGTCCTGGAAAGTGTGTGTGTGTGTGTGTGTGTGTGTGTGTGTGTGTGTGTGTGTGTGTGTGTGTGTGTGTGTGTGTGTGTGTGTGTGTGTGTGTATACATATGTACTATCTGCATATATATGTGTGTGTGTGTGTGTATGTGTGTATATATATATATATATATATATCTATATATATATATATATATATATATATATATATATATATAATATGTGGTTTACTGTCACAATGCCGACTTGCACGGCTAGGAAGTATTCGAACAGCAGATGTTCGAATACTTCATATTTCGGCAGGTGATGTGAGCGAACGTTACCATTGCGAATGGACTGTGCATTCGCAATTCTAACGTTCGCTCATGTGAGGGGATCGCGGTACAGTGCGGTTAGGGAAATACATCCCTTTCCTCACTGTAGTGTGATCTCGGAGTTGGAATATTAAGGTGGGGGGGTGTGGGGGGCACAGCCCCCCACGGGGGGGTGCAGGGAGGTAGTTACGGGACGGGTGGGAGTGCTGTGTATTGCCGCGAGCGACATTTTCGACAATACACAGCTGTTTTCGACTTTAGGTTAATTCGGAAATGCTAATTTCCGATGTATAAATTCGAAAATGCAGACACATTTTTTTCTGATTTTCGAATTTATGATAGTAAACCATAATATGTGTGTGTGTGCCTATATATATATATATATATATATATATATATGTGTGTGTGTGTGTATGTATATAGAGATATATATATATATATATATATATATATATATATATATATAGATATGTATATATATATATATATATATATATATATATATATATATATATACATGCAAAACATTATATATGTATAAAATGTCAACATGAAGATGTCCTTCAAGGATGCATCTGCAGTCATAACATATGGGTTGTCCTGCCTCAGGCAGCCCTTCGGTCGGCCGGATTCCAAAGTCTGGGTCTGGCCTCGGCTGATGTCGCACTTTCCCCGACGTCAGAGCTTCTGGGGTATAAAGGCATCAGCCGACGCCATTTTCCTCAGTCTTTCTTGCCGCGCGGTGCCCGAAGCAGAAGCTGTTCGCAAGTGCCGGTCGGTCAGATCCAGAGATTTCAGCTACCGAAGACTTCTAAAAAAGCTAAGTACCCCGTTGGGGACTCTTTCTTGCCTCAGCCGATGTCAGACAAAGTAAATAATTGTTTAACTTGTGGGAAACAAATACCTCATAAGGATTTCCATTCTTACTGCCTTCCTTGCTTAGGCCCAGACCACGACGTATCAGCTTGATGTTCTTCATCTCACATTGCTGCAGTCCTTACACTTGGGTAGTCCGCTGTCCTCGGTCGGCCCGAATATCAAAGCATTAGGCTGACGTCGGTCAAGGCGCTTAAGACTGACATCAGGACGTCAGGGTACAAATGCGCATGACCGACGTCATATCCTCAGTCTTTTTTGCCGCATGGTCCGATGCAGAAGCAGCGTTGCAAGTGCCGTTCGGCGTTCTGAAATTTTTCGAATTCGGAGTTTCAGACCGAGTCAAAGTTGGCTAAGTACCCCGTTGCGGAATATTTTAGTTTTTTCTTGCCTCAGTGGTTTACCGGATGTCAGAAAAAGTGAATAACTGTATTTCTTGTGGGAAACAGATACCGCATAGAGATTATCATACTTTGTGTATTCCTTGTTTGGGGCCTGAGCACGACGTTGTTGGGTGTCTCTTTTGTGCTAGGTTTAATAAGCGCACTATTAAGCGAAGGTTAGATTGTGCCAGGTTGGTCTTCGGGAAGCGGTGCAATTACAATATGCCGTCGGATGCTCCGCCCGCTTCGAAGAAGCGCAAAGACAAAGCAGCTAAACCCAGGCAGGAAGAGTCGTCCGTACTGGACGCCGGTTCTTTAGAGGCGTCAGTGGAACCGGTGGTTCCGCCGGAGGCTTCTCTGGAGTCCCAGGGGGAGACTTTGATATTGCAGGATGTGGCCTCTCAGGAGGCAGGTCAGGCTGAAGGGGCTTCTCAGGTTACTGTACTCCCCTTCCTTCCTAGGGTGGTTAGGCCCTCTCCTTCTGTTTCCAAGGCTTCTCCCAGAGGCAGGCCAGGTTTAGCTTTTGTTGGTGTCACTCCTGGTTCTTCAGGATCTGTGCCCAAGAAGCACATGCTCAAAATGGCAGAAGATTTAATTACTTTGATTAGAGGTTCTTTGCCCCCTCCTGATAAGAGGCCTAGGGTGGAACCAGAGTTGGGGAGTTTTGAGCAGGTTTCGAGTGTTTCAGAGTCTTGCTGAAGACTTGCAGGAGTATTCTCCTTATTCTGATTCTGATGTGGATGATTCTACTCCTTCTGCTTCTCCTCCAGAGGATTTTTCTTTTTCAGAGACTCTTCATTCCATGAGGGAACATTTTAAGTGGGAAGGTCAGGACTTCTCTGATTCCAGGAAAAGGCTTAGGGAATTTTTGCTTTTACCCCAGCATAGGCCTTTGGCTATACCACCTGTTCTGGATGTTGTGGAAGATGTGTTTGCAGAGGCTTCTCTTAATCCTGATTCTTTGCCTCCTGCTCCTGTTAAACCGGACAGGTATTACAGGGTGCCTGAAGCTCATAAATATCTGTATAAGAGTCCTAGGGCGGACCCAGAAACAGTTAGTCAGGGACCTAAGGGTGTCAAGGCCTCTGTAGTAAAAAATCCGGTTCCTCCAGATAAAGAGGCCAGAGCTTTGGATAGATGGGGAAAGAAAGTCTATACTTCTTCCACCTTAGCTATGAGGGCTTTGAATTGCCAGTTTCACATGTTGAAATATCAAAACTATCTTCTTTCTCAATTGAAGTCTAAGGTAGATGCTCTGGAAGGCATTGAGTGTAAAGAATTACAAGATTTGGTACATGTTTCTGAGCAGGTGGGTAAGCATTCTTTACAATGTGGATTTGATGCTGTACAGGCCTCGTCTAGGGTGGCTGCCACTGGGTCAGTTCTTCGCAGGCACGCCTGGCTGAGGGATCAGAACTTATCTGACCATGTTAAGACAAGGATTTTAGATGCTCCTTTACAGTCTGATGTATTGTTTGGTTCACCTGTGGAGGCAGTTTTAAAGAAAATGGAAGACAAGGCTAAGTCTATGCAGACTGTTAAAGATTTTTTGCAAGTTCAGCCTCCGAAGTTTAGTAGGAATTGGCCTGCTAAGGGGTGGACGTACCCTTCTTATGATTCACAGTCTAGGGGAAGATCTAGACGTGGTAGGGGTAGAGCTCAGGGCTCTTTCAGACCTAGAACAGGGAGTTCACCTGCACAGTCTTCGGTGAGGGCAGGGGCCAGTCCTTTCGTAAACAGGCCCAATGACCTACCTTTTCAGCTGCCAGAGCCTTCTTGTCTGGCAGCACCTTTGGGAGGAAGGTTGGCACTCTTCAAAGAAAATTGGAGTTTAATTACCAAGGACAGATGGGTATTGGATATTATACACCAAGGTTACAGGTTTTATTTCCATACCTTGCCTCCTTTCAAAGGCATGCCAGACGTTCCTCCTCAGCAAAGAATAGAGGCTCACAAACAAATTTCTCTGCTGCTGCAAATAGGGGCCATACAGCCGGTCCCTCTGCCAGAAGTAGGCCTAGGATTTTATTCTCGCCTGTTCCTAGTACCAAAGAAGGGGAACACGTGGAGACCAATTTTGGATTTATCTATCCTCAACACTTATCTGGACATTCCCAAGTTCAAAATGTTGACGTTACAACAGCTTTTACCTCTGCTGGGCAAAGATCACTGGATGGTGACTCTGGATCTCAAGGAGGCTTACCTTCATGTTCCTATCAGGCTAAGTTGCAGGAAGTATCTGCGTTTTCGAGCTGGGACTTCTCATTATCAGTTCTCTGCATTGCCCTTTGGCTTATCTACTGCGCCCAGAGTGTTCACAAAGGTTCTGGCTCCAGTGATAGATTTCTTCAGGCTAAAAGGAATACAGATCTATCCTTATTTGGACGATTGCCTGATTCTGGCCAAAGGAAGGGACGAGCTTCTTCATCATTTGCAATATGTGATAGCAGTCCTAAGATGCCTGGGGTATTCGGTGAACGAAATAAAGTCCAGTCTAGTACCCTCTCAGGACATGTGCTTTCTGGGTGTGAGACTGAATACAGCGTCCCAGATGGCCTTTTTGACCCCGGACAAACAAAAGAATCTTTCCCTTTACTTCCATCATTTGTCTCATCAGTCCAGGCTGACTGCAAGGACAGTCCTTCAAGCCTTGGGGTTCATGGCATCTTGTATTCTGGTGCTTCCCAATGCCAAACTGCATATGAGGAAGCTACAATGGTATCTCAAAAATGTATAGACACAGCACTGCCAAGATATGGACACTGTCATTCAGATAATACCTTGCATTCAAAAGGAATTTTTGTGGTGGGCTCAGGAATGTCACCTAAACAAGGGACTCTCTGTGACCCGGCCAGAGGCGAGTCAGATTCTAACGACAGATGCCTCAGACAAAGCTTGGGGAGCTCATCTAAATGGAAAGTGGATACAAGACACGTGGCCTGCCAGACTACAACATCTACATATCAACTTGAAGGAGATGTTAGCAGTCCAATTTGCATTAATAGCTTTCAAGGATTTACTTCTTCCAGGGCAGGTGTTGGTTCTAACAGACAACACAACTGTCATGTGGTACATCAACAAGCAAGGGGAACACATTCTTATCCTCTATGCAGACAAGCAATGATTTTGTGGGAGACTGCTCTCAGTTTACAGCTCAATCTTCAGGCAAGGTTTCTGCCGGGAGCACAGAACTCCTTAGCAGATGTGTTGAGCAGACAATTATGGATCCCCACGAGTGGAAATTGGATCCTCATGTATTTCAGAAATTGACAGTGTCATGGGGAACTCCAGACATAGATCTGTTCGCTTCTCCACTAAACTACCAGCTGCCAAAGTTTTGCACAAAAGGTTTCATCCCACAGCTTGGAAAGTGGATGCTCTTTCTTTCAATTGGAGCAATCTTCATGTGTATGCCTTTCCACCTCTGCCTCTCCTCCCAAAGGTACTCCTAAAGGTCAGACAGGACAAGCCAAAGATGATTCTAATAGCTCCAGATTGGCCTCGACAGCACTGGTACCCATTACTGAGAAGTCTGGTTCGGGAGCCTCCATGGCCTTTACCTTCGATTCCACACCTGCTGTCTCAAGAGAACAGTCATTTACTCAATGTCAAACTTCACTCTCTTCACCTAACAGCCTGGCATATTCTGTTTTAAACCCTGGAGGGTCTCAGCTTCCACAGCAAGTTTTGAATGTTATTTTGGAGGCCAGAAGGCCTAGTACAAGGAAAGTACGCAGATAAATGGAAGAGATTTTTATTTTGGAGTGCAGCAAAGGAATTTGATGTTGCTAAGCCTAATTTAAGTGTGGCTCTTCAATATCTTGCTGAGTTACTGGACAAAGGTTTGTCCTTCTCTTCTATTAAGATTCATGCTGCAGCAATTTCTGCTCACTATGACTGTGACCCACCATTGTTTTCTCATCCTTTGTTTAAGCAATTCCTTAGAGGGGCAAAGAATATAAGACCCCCATGTAGAGCTCCTACTCCTGCTTGGGATCTCAATTTTGTGTTGGAGAAACTCACTCTACAACCTTTTGAGCCTGCAGCTACTGCCGAGTTGAAATATTTATCATGGAAGACTGCTTTTTTGTTGGCCATTACCTCTGCGAGAAGGGTTTCTGAATTACAGGCCCTTATGGCAGTTGAGCCTTTCTTGATTTTTCCATAAGGATAGGGTATCTTTACATACTAATCCTTCCTTTATGCCTAAAGTGGTTTCTAGTGTGGCTTTAAACCAAACTATTCATTTGCCTACTTTTTATGCAAACTCCCAAAATAAAGGGGAAAAGATTTTGCACACCTTGGATATACACAGGCAGTTGCGATATTATTTGAGCAGAACTAAAGGGTTCAGGCAGTCTCAGCAGTTGTTTGTTTCTTTTGCTTTGGGTTCTCAGGGCAAGCCTGTGTCAAAACAAACTATTTCTAAGTGGATTGGGTTTTGTATTGCTTTCTGTTATTCCCATCATGGTAAGGAGATTCCAGCTGGGATTAGGCCTCATTCCACTAGAGCTACTGCCACTTCTACAGCTTTTTTAAGGGGGGTGGCAACTAAGGATATTTTGGAGGCAGCTACTTGGAGTTCAGTGCATACTTTCTCTAAGCATTACCACCTTCCTCTTTACTCTAAATCTAGGGCTGGGTTTGCCACTGCTATTTTACAGGGCATTTTGGCAGCTCCTACTACTTTATAGTTTTGCCATCCTCCCTTACCTCTGCTTTGGGATTCTACCCAAGTGTAAGGACTGCAGCAATGTGAGATGAAGAACATAGTACAGTTTTGTACCTACCATAAATGTAGATGTTCAAGATCCACATTGCTGCAGTCCAATACCCTCCCTCCTTGCCCTCTGTTGTTAGAGGCGGTTGTGTGGTTTGGGTTGTAAATATTGTGGATATTGTATATATTGTTCATATGATTAGTGCAAGGGTGGTTGGTTGTTTTTTGCTGTTTTTTGGTTTTGACCTTTCTGTTTAGGGTCTTCTGACATCTGGGGCAAGAAAAGACTGAGGATATGACGTCGGTCATGCGCATTTGTACCCTGACGTCCTGATGTCAGTCTTAAGCGCCTTGACCGACGTCAGCCTAATGCTTTGATATTCGGGCCGACCGAGGACAGCGGACTACCCAAGTGTAAGGACTGCAGCAATGTGGATCTTCGAACATCTACATTTATGGTAGGTACAAAACTGTACTTTTAGCCTGTGCCTCCTTCAACCGACGGACTCTTAGACGTCGGTCGGAGTTTGCAGAAGAGTTTTTTGGATCCGCTTTTGCATATAAAATGCCGTCGGAGACTCCGACTACACATTTAGCCAAAAAACGCAAGGAAAAGGAACGACACTCGCGGCCCGCGGTTTCGGCTGAAACCACGGTTAGGCCTACCGCGAGTGTCTTGGTTTCGGCTGAAACCAAGTCCTCGGTTCTTACTTCTGCCGAAATTATACCTCCGACAACCGAGGCCAGAGAGGCCCCGGCTGCGTCGGCTACAGAAATCCCTACTGAAGAAGCAAGCGCACAAGAATTGTCCGACACCATTCCATTGGACATTTCTACTCCTGCACGTGGGGCAGCTAGGCCCCCTGCTTCTATGTCTATTAAGGCCTTCTCCAGAGCTAAAGCAGCTAAAATTTCAAAAGCCTTACCTGCAAAAGCTACTTCTCAGAGACCTTCCTCAAGTTCTCAGATTCTCAGCCTTGCTGAGGACCTTATATCCATGATTAGGGGTTCCCAACCTCACCCAGACAGGGCCTCCCACCCTCCTCCTGACAAAAGGCCTAGGACTGAACCCCCTGAACCTCTCTCCTCAGATTACTCCTCGGATGGATCTGATTTATCAGACCATCAGGAAGGGCCATATTCTCCTTATGAGATTCAGATGCAGAAGACTCTATTCCTTCTGCCTCCCCTCCTGAAGAATTTTCCTTTGGGGAAACTTTGCATTCAATGAGGGAACACTTTCTATGGCAGGGTCAGGATTTCTGTGATTCTAGAATAAGATTAAGAACCTTTTTACACTTACCACAGCATAGGCCTTTAGCCATACCACCTGTGCTAACTGTAGTTGATGATGCATATAATGATGTCAGTTCTGCCCCTGACTCTCTTCCCCCGGCCCCTGCCAAACCTGACAGATATTACAGGGTCCCGGATTCTCACTTCCATTTGTATAAAGCCCATGCTGCAGACCCAGAAACTATATCTCAGGGCCCAAAAGGTGTTGCAGCTGCCACGGCCAAAAAAACCCTACCCTCTGAAAGAGAGTCAACAGCATTAGAGAGATGGGGAAAAAAGGTTTATACATCTGCTACTCTTTCTGCCAGGGCATTAAACTGTCAATTCCACATGATACAGTACCAGGAATATTTGTTAGATCAGCTGAATAAAAAGCTTTCTTCTACTGAACCTTTAGACCGAAAGTCCCTTCAGGATTTGGTACACAACTCTCAGCAGGTCAGTAATCATTTCTTAAAATGTGGCTATGATGCACTGGAGGCTTCATTTAGATCAGCTATGACTGGGGCAGTAATTCGAAGACATGCCTGGCTAAAGAGCAATCCTTGCCAGACCATGTCAAGGCTAAACTCCTAGATGCTCCAATGGAGAAACAAAGTTTATTTGGCTCCCCTGCACAGGAGATTCTAAAGAAAGTGGAAGAAAAAGCAAAATCTGTGCAAACAGTAAAGGATTTTCTGCAGGTTCAACCTCCGAGGTTCAGCAGAAACTGGCCTTCAAAGAATTGGTCCTTTCCAGACACCTCCAGAACACAGAGGGGCAGGAATAGACGCCCAAGAGGCAGAGGTCAATCAAAGGGTGCCTACAGAGGTCGTCAGTGGCAGCCTGCCAACCAGAGGAACACTGCCACAGCTGCAACTACAACCACTTCCACAGGACAGACACAATGACTTGACTCTGATTCCGCCTACCAGGGAACAACTGGAAGCACCCTTGGGCGGAAAGCTGTCTTTATTCTCGAAAAACTGGTATTGCATTACAAAAGCCAAATGGACATTGCAAACCATAGACAAAGGATACAGGTTTCACTTCCACACCTTTCCAAGAAGGAGCGGAATGCCAAACCTTCCACCAAACCAGAAGCCAGAGGCTTTAAGACAAATCCACAATTTACTTCAGATGAAAGCTATAGAAAGGGTACCATCTATGGAACAAGGCCAAGGATTTTATTCCAGACTTTTCCTTGTACCAAGAAAAGAAAATCAATGGAGGCCTATTCTTGACTTGTCCGCACTAAACACATATCTCATTGTGACAAAATTCAAGATGCTGACCCTACAGCAACTTCTTCCCATGTTGGGCAAGGAGTCTTGGCTGGTGACTCTAGATCTCAAGGAGGCATACCTGCACGTCCCTATACGACCAGATTGCAGAAGACACCTCAGATTTCTTGCAGGATCAGAGCATTATCAATTCTCAGCATTGCCCTTTGGCTTATCTACTGCGCCCAGAGTATTCACGAAATGCCTGGCATCAGTAATTGCACATTGCAGGCTTCAGGGAATTCAAATCTATCCATACCTGGACGACTGCCTAATACAAGCGGACAACAAGACAAAACTAATAAAGGATTTGGCCTATGTCATGCACCTGTTACAGGCCTTGGGATACACAGTCAACATCCAGAAGTCAAGACTAGTGCCATCCCAAAGGATAACATTTTTGGGTGGGGATCTGGACACAATGACTCAGATGGCTTTTCTCACAGAAGAAAAACAAAAGCAACTTTTAGTCTACTTCATGGCTTTGACGAGACAAACTCAGCTCACTGCAAGGAAAGTCCTGCAGGCCCTGGGTTACATGGCATCCCGCATAATCTTGATCCCGCATGCCAGGCTACATATGAGAAAATTACAATGGTACCTAAGGAATGTATGGTCTCAACACAGGCACAGTCTAGAAACCATGATACCAATCATTCCATGCCTGAAAAAGGAATTCCTGTGGTGGGCTCAGGCCTGCCAGTCCAACAGAGGGTTGCCTTTCAACAAACCACAACCAAGGCAGACCATCACCACGGACGCCTCAGACCTAGGATGGGGAGCACACATGGAGGACAAGTGTATCCAAGGCCCATGGTCTCAGGACCAGCTGAACTTGCACATAAACCTAAAGGAGATGCTGGCGGTGAAACATGCAATCGAGACATTCAAATCATTCCTCCAGCAAGGACATCTGCTGATAAGGACAGACAACACCACAGTCATGTGGTACATAAACAAACAGGGAGGCACGATTCCTACCCTCTATGCCGGATGGCAATGGATCTGTGGAACCTAGGCCTGAATCTCAACATCCAGCTGCAGGCCAAATTGCACCAGGAAAAGAGAATTCACTAGCAGACAGCCTAAGCAGAACTATCACGGATGCTCACGAATGGATGCTGCATCCAGACATCTTCAAAATCATAACAAGCAAATGGGGAATGCCAGAGATAGACCTGTTCGCCTCCCCACTCAACCACCAACTGAAGAAATTCTGCTCAAGAGTATACCACCCACAAGCCTGGAGGGTGGACTCTCTCTCTTTCAGCTGGAATGCCCTAACAGTGTATGCTTTTCCACCTCTCCCATTGATGTACAAAATTCTACTGAAGATCAGGGAGGAACAGCCAAAGGTGATACTGATAGCTCCAGACTGGCCAAGGCAGCACTGGTACCCGCTACTGAGAAGCATGTCTCGGGCGAACTCATGGCCTCTACCCCTATGGCCTCTTCTTCTAACGCAGAACAACTTCAAGACCCTGTATCCAAACTTGAAAACACTGCAGCTAACTGCCTGGAAAATTGCTTAAAACAAAACAAAACTGTTTTATCTCAGAGGGTCAAGGACATTATCCTGGAGGCTCGCAGACCCTCCACAAGGAAGACATACTCAGCTAAATGGAAGAGATTCCTCATTTGAAGCGCATCAAAGGGTACAAATATCACACTGGCAAACCTAGCACACATCCTAGAATATTTAGCAGAACTGTTCCACAATGGCCTGTCCTATTCTTCCATTAAGATTCATGCTTCAGCAATTTCAGCAGAGTACAACATGGATCCACCTATCTTCTCTCACCCTCTCCTCAGACAATTTTTAAGAGGGATCAAAAATGTAAAACCTCCAAGGAGACCCCCTCTACCTACATGGGATCTCAATTTTGTGCTGGAAAAATTAACATTACCCCCTTTTGAACCAGCAGCATCAGCAGACTTACAGTTCTTATCTTGGAAAACTGCTTTCCTTCTGGCAATCACTTCAGCAAGAAGAGTATCCGAGTTACAGGCACCTAATGGCAGTGCAGCCTTTCCTTATTTTTCACCAGGATAGAGTGTCTCTGAGAACCAATCCTACTTTCATGCCAAAGGTGGTATCCAGGGTATCCTTGAACCAAGCTATTCATTTGCTTACGTTCTTCCCTAACCCACAGAACAGGGGGGAAAAACTGTTGCACACCTTGGATGTACACAGACAACTACGCTACTATCTGGACAGAACTAAAACCAGCAGAAAAACTGACCAACTTTTTGTAGCATATGCAACTGGAGTGCAAGGAAAAGCAATTTCCAAACAGGCAATTTCAAAATGGATAGGAAATTGCATTCGTTTTTGCTACTCTTTTCATGGAAAGACAGCTCCTGAAAATATCAGGCCTCACTCCACAAGAGCCACAGCCACCACTACAGCTTTCCTACGAGGGGTGGCTACCAAGGACATTTTAGAAGCTGCTACTTGGAGCTCCGTGCATACATTTGCCAAGCATTACAATCTACCTTTATACTCCAGATCCCGAGCAGGTTTTGCAACTGCAGTTTTACAGGGGATCTTAACTACACCATCCTTATCTTAGTACCTCCTCCCCCAGTTTGGTTATGGTATTCTACCCATATGTTATGACTGTAGATGCATCCTTGAAGGACATAGTACAGTTTTGTACCTACCATAAATGTAGATGTCCGATAGGTATGCTTCTGCAGTCAGGATTACCCACCCTCCTTCCCCTCTGTGGTAGTACAGTTTTGTACCTACCATAAATGTAGATGTCCGATAGGTATGCTTCTGCAGTCAGAATTGCCCACCCTCCTTCCCCTCTGTGGTACTCCTAGGGTGCTTACCCCTTCTTCAGCTAGCTGGGGGAATCTATTATGGTGTATTTGTTTGTATGTATATATATATATATATATATATATATATATATATATATATATATATATATATATATATATATATTGTTTGCTTCTGTTTGGAATTTTCAACATTTATCCAAATTTAGCCTTCCTAGAGGGCACCTGGCATCTGGGGCAAGAAACACTGAGGAAAATGGCGTCGGCTGATGCCTTTATACCCCAGAAGCTCTGACGTTGGGGAAAGTGCGACATCAGCCGAGGCCAGACCCAGACTTTGGAATCCGGCCGACCGAAGGGCTGCCTGAGGCAGGACAACCCATATGTTATGACTGCAGATGCATACCTATCGGACATCTACATTTATGGTAGGTACAAAACTGTACTTTTTTCATGATCAAGCTTTTTGAAAGACAATAGGTTATTAGCTTGACAGTAATACCTAGAAGTACCTATGGTAACACTGTAAGTATGCATGAATTGATCTAGTCTATTAGATTTTTTACAGCTAGTGTAACCTTTTATAAATGATCCTTCATCTAAGAACACATTGATGTAATGTGGTGCCAGTATGGGGCCTGAATTTATGCTATACAGATAAACATTGGACCAGTTCAAAACCTTTAGATCTGAAGTAGGAGATTCATTTGTCTGCAACCTGTGGGTTATGGATCCGACATCGGATCCGAACCGGCATGGTTTACCAGCTATGGATCCAAGCTCTCAGCTCCTCCCCTCACCCATAATGCCCTGCTCTCCCTACATGACCTCAGATCTTGTTTGCCGCGCTGGTGACCAGATTTGTGTTCCTAAGCTCTTCAGCTAAGTGCAGTTTTCTAGTGTTTACAGTGTTTAAATTTGTAATTTTGTGTGAAAGTTGTGAGAAAGTTTAGGTTTCCCTATTACTTGATTATACTTTTTAGTGTTTTAAATTTATTTTTACTTTTCCCTCCCCTCGCTGGTAGCGTAGTGTGTGTTTGGGCCTGTGTGTGCTTTAGTTACTTTTGCTTTTACCCTAGTTTAAGTAACTTTTTTTGTGTACTTTGGGATGTCTGAACAACCCAAAGCAGTGTTTTCTAAGTGCTCCGAGTGTGGCCTTAAGCTTTCCCCGGCTGATGGCCACACTCGGTGCATTAGATGCCTTGGGGTTGAACACCTCACTTCTGGATGTTCCATTTGTGCAGGGTTCAACCCCAGGGCATTGAAGGAGCGGAGGTCCAAGCTTGTCTTGGCGGGTCTTTTGCCACCGGACTCTGCTCCGGCCTCCGCTCCTTCGGGGGTAACCGTTTCTACGGTTGTCTCCTCTCCAGCTCCCCCTCCTCCTCCTGGGACTCAACCTCCCTGTAGTGGTTCGGAGGAGAGGGAAGCTAGAAAGAAGGACCGGAGGGAGAAGCACCATAAGTGGCGGGCCGAGACCTCTGTTTCGGCCCCGCCAGCCAAGCGGGCTTCTCCTCCGGCCTCCTTGTCTGCTGGCTCTCCCCCTCCTCGGCTCCGGTCTCCTGTGTGTTTTTCACCGGGACCTGAGGAGGAGGAGACCCGATCTCCGTCGAGGCTATCCAGGAGGCACTCAAGGCCTACCTCGGTAGCCTCGTCGAGATCAACCTATAGCCTGTCAGACGCTGATCTGGACCGGATGATGAGAAGGTTCATCCAGGCCCAGATGCAGATGGGAGTGCTCTTGCCTCCCACCCACTCTGGGGGGGAGCTCGACCCCTTTTTTCAAGCCAATTGCTCCTTCTCCGACCCGCTACCCGGTTTCGGAGCAGTTGGATCCGAGCAGCTTCGGAGCCGGGGGTGGGTCGGCGCCGATAGTACTTGGTACTTCGGATCCGACCCTGCCCTCGAGTGCTTCGGATCTGACCTCTCGGAGCCTGGATCCGAGCTTCGGATCCGGGGGGATCAGTGCTCCTTCGGCGCCGTCTGTGTCGGAGCGCACTGTCCCTTTGGATCAGAGTGCTTCGGCGCCGGCTCCGATCCACTCCTCTGATCCGAGGGGGAGCCGATTGTCAGATCCTTTGGTCGAGGTCGGCTCCCCTTCGGCTTTTGATGTAGTGGAGAGGGCCCTGTTGAGGGTCTCCGGACCCCGGCACTTGCGGCTCCGTCCCGCTCCATCTGCACTGGGTCAGGCTTCCACCATCCGGCCCTTGGGACAGCCCGCTCCTTTGCCCCAAGCTGTTCCCCTGGAACAGGTCACTGTTTGCAAGGAGTCCTCTGACAGCCCCCCGGAGGATGTTCCCCGCAAACATACGTGCAAAAGGAGGCACATTGACTCCCCCGAGTCTCTCACAGAAGACACGGATTTGGAGGAAGGGGAAGGCTCCCCAAGGTCACCCCCTGAGGATGTCTCATTTGGAGACATCATGGAAATGCTCCGCATAAGGGGGGGGTGGTCTGCCCCCAAGTCTTCCTCGGACGAGTCCGTGTTCTTGGAGGCATTTGAAGCGGGCCCATCTACCTCTTGGGTGTCCCCTCCTGCCGACCCCCTGGTGGACCTCATTACCACCAGGGTGTGGAAGGAACCGGACACCGTGGAGCCAATCCCAAAAAGGCCCGACCGTATTCTCAGTCCCCCGGCTGACCGTGCCCATTGGAGTAAGGGGCCTCCGGTAGATGCCATGTTGACGGCGGCGGCCACCAAGAGGGAACTTGCTCAGGAGAGTCCCTCAGTCCATCCCCCGAGCAAGGAGTCTCGGATGATGGACCGCTTGGGGAAGCGGATGTTTAGTTCAGCGACCTTCTCTGTGAGGGCACTGAACTATCTGGCACACGTAGTTAGGATGCAGCGCGATCTTATAAAAGAATACGCTGCATCCCCCCCAGAGTCCATGTCGGAGGAGGACAAAGTGCTGCACTCCACCCGCATGGCCACTCTCAGGTCCGTCACTAATACCTCTATGCGGCTACTGTCCCATGCTATGGAAGGTGCCGCTAGAGCCGCAGGGGCAGGCCTAGTTACTAGACGTCAGGCCTGGCTCCGTCATTGCGATTTCTCAGAGCCCTTCAAGGCGTCATTTGCGAATGCCCCCTTCGATGGTTCTGCCCTCTTTGGCAAAACTGTTCGCGACACTTTGACCCAGAGCGAGAAGGACGGGAAGACGCTGTCTGCCGTCGGAATCCACTTCTCTGCACCCCAGAGGCCCTATTCTAGGAACCAAAATGGTCAGAAGAAGATGTGGTTCCGGAAGTCGCAGCAATCCCAGCCTGCTCCGGACAACCAGTCCTTCCGTGGCAGAGGAGGACAGGGAGGACGCCGCCCTAGGGGCAGAGGGGCTCCTAGGAACTTCGGATCCAGAGAACCCTTCTCTGAACGGCCCGCGCAGCAGCCCTGAGGGGTTGCCCGGCTACTCCACTCTGGAGGCAGTCGGGGGACATTTTTCGGAGCACCTAGCGGCATGGGAGTCCATAACATCAGACCGCTGGGTTCTCCAGATTATATCCAGAGGATACCGTATCCCCTTTCTTCACTAGCCAAAATTGAAGTCCCTCCCCGACGTTCCACCCTGTCAGTGGGAGGCTGCTTTGGCAGAAATTGGCCATCTGCTAAAGAAAAGAGCCATCCAGCCCGTCCCCCCAGACCAGATCGGATCAGGGTTCTACTCCAGGTTCTTTTTAGTGCCAAAAAAGACGGGGGATCTAAGACCAATTTTAGACCTTTCACTCTTGAACCTGGCAGTTCCCAAGGAGAAGTTCCGAATGGTCACGTTGCAGTCTATTCTCCCCCTTCTGGGAGAAAATCACTGGATGTGCTCCATAGACCTCAAGGATGCGTACTACCACATACTAATGGACAGGCGCTCCAGGAGGTTTCTCCGCTTCCGGCTGGGAACCATTCACTACCAATTCCGGGTCCTTCCCTTTGGTCTCACCACAGCCCCCAGGGTGTTCACCAAAGTATTAGCAGTGGTAGCGGCCCACCTGAGGCTTCAGGGGGTGCAGGTCTTTCCTTACCTGGACGACTGGCTTCTCACCGCCCCAACAAGGCATCTACTTCTCTTGGCGCGAGACTCCTTTCTCCATCTTGCTCCACGCCTGGGCATCACGATAAACACAAAAATCCAACCTAGCACCCACTCAGCTCATAGATTTTATAGGTGCCAGGTTAGACACGAGGAGACTGAGAGCCTTCCTCACAGCGGACAGAGTGCAAAGCCTACAGCTTCAGGTGCGGGCCATTCTCCACTCAAATTCAGTTCCGGCGGAGTTGGTCCTGAGGGCCCTAGGGTCCATGGCGGCAGCGATTGCGCTTCTTCCTCTCGCCAGGTTCAATATGCGTATCCTTCAATGGACTCTCATGGTTCAGTGGTCGTATCTTGCTCTTCCTATGCATCATCCCATTGTGATCAGCAAAGCGTGCAGGCGGTCCCTCCTGTGGTGGCTACACTCTCCAGATCTCCACGGAGGCCGCCCCTTTTGTGCCTCTCCCCCCTCGCCACGGTGACCACGGACGCCTCCCGCCTCGGGTGGGGGGGGGGGCATTTTGCAGGCCGGACGGTCCAAGGCACGTGGACAATTCAGAGACCGTGCTGCATATCAATGTCCTAGAGATGAGAGCAGTGCTCTTAGCATTGCTAGCACTTCAGGCCTTTCTTCCCTTGGGAACAATTGCGATTCAATTGGACAACATGTCTGTTGTCTGGTATATCAACAAACAGGGAGGAACCAGGTCTTACCCCCTTTGTCGAGAAGCCATGAGAGTGTGGGAATGGGCAATCTCCACCAACCGCTTTCTCATAGCAACGCAAATTCCGGGTCGGTCCAACATCCTGGCGGACAAACTCAGTCGCACCATTCTCACCCCCTACGAGTGGTCTCTCAATACTCAGGTAGCGGAATGCATCTTCGCACAGTGGGGAACTCCTTGTTGCGATCTTTTTGCGTCTCCCTCAAACACCAAATGCGACAGTTTTTTCACCCTGATACCTCCTCCCGGAGGTTCTCCAAGAGACGCTCTGGTGCATGCTTGGCCACCCGGTCTTCTTTATGCTTCTCCCCCTTTGCCTCTGATGCTCCAAGTTCTTCAGAAAGCCTCTCGGTTGGGGTGCAGAATGATCCTCATTGCTCCCTTTTGGCCTCGACAGATCTGGTTCCCCTTCCTAAGGTCTCACTCAGTGAATCCTCCTTGGATTCTAGATCCCATTCCAGATCTGATTTCTCATCCATCCCATCTATCTCCTCCGAACCTGGACAACCTCAAGCTGAAAGCTTGGCTGCTCCAGTTCCACTCCTGATCAGGACTCCCGGTATTTCGTCCCCTGTTAAGGCCATCCTGGTGGCAGCTCACAAGCCATCCACTAGGAAAGTCTACCGTAGCAAGTGGAAGCGGTTCCCTTTGTGGGCGGAACGGCAAGGCCTAAACCCCTTCACAGTTCCTCTCCCTTTGGTGCTTGACTTCTTAACCACTCTTTTTAATGATGGTGCCAGCAGTTCCACGGTCAAAGTACAGCTTGCAGCAATTTCTCATTATCACATTGGTCATGACTCCAGTCCACTGATGTCTGCCAAATTGTGTAAGATTTTCCTTAAAGGTACCTTTCTTCTCAGGCCCCCTATAAAGCAAGCGGTTCCTCCTTGGGACCTTTCCTTAGTTCTTCAGGCCTTGACCGCTCCCCTTGAACCTCAAGGCTACTGTAGATCTGAAATTCTTATCTTTCAAGACTGCCTTCTTAGTAGCCATTACTTCGGCCAAGAGAGTCTCAGAGCTTCAAGCATTATCAGCTAAACCTCCGTGCTTGGTCTTTCATCCGGACCGTGTTTTCCTCAGGACCAACCCGTCCTTTCTTCCTAAGGTAGCTTCTGAAGCAAACATTAATCAATCCATTAACCTCCCTGTTTTCTTCCCCAAATATCAAAACAAGGGTGAGTACAAGCTTCACTCCTTAGACGTTCACAGGCAACTTAGATTTTATCTAAACAGGACTGCTGGTCATAGGCAATCCGACCAGTTGTTCATTTCCTTTGCTAAATTTAATTTGGGCAAGCCAATTTCCAAAGTCTCATTATCTCGCTGGATTTCACAATGTATCTTACTAGCTTATCAAGCTTCGAAGGCCCGCACCGGAGGGTGTACATGCCCATTCAACCCGGTCAGTCTCTACCTCGGCCGCCTTTAAGGCTAGGATTCCTCTAGATGATATTTGTGCAGCAGCCACGTGGGCTTCATCTCATACTTTTATTTCCCACTACAAGTTGGATCTTGCATCTAGAGGTAGAGCATCCTTTGGCTCATGGTGCTCGGAATATCCTTCCATGATGGCCACCCAAGATTCAGGTAGCTGGGGACTCTGTCCCACAGGTTGCAGACAAATGAATCTCCTACTTCAGATTTAGAAGTTATGTACTCACCATAACGTTCCATCTGAGTAGGTGTATTCATTTGTCTGCAACCATCCCGCCCTCCTATCCCCCTGGCCTTTCAGTTTCCTGCATATGTTGTGTTACCCTTTTCAGGGTGTTTATGCTGTTGGCAAACTCGATCTGAGGTCATGTAGGGAGAGCAGGGCATTATGGGTGAGGGGAGGAGCTGAGAGCTTGGATCCATAGCTGGTAAACCATGCCGGTTCGGATCCGATGTCGGATCCATAACCCACAGGTTGCAGGCAAATGAATACACCTACTCAGATGGAACGTTATGGTGAGTACATAACTTCTAATTCTCCAATTCTGGAACAAACTCCTGCTGTTGGTAAAGCAAAGCATGTCCCCTAACATCTTCAGATTTTACTTGGATGACTGGATGGGAAAAATAAATTTATGTATGTGTTTATGTGAATTTGTAACAGGAATAAAGCACTTATCCAAATGGACCTACTTCAGGCTCAGTCTGGGTGTGAAAAATAAGCATACTTGAGTGGCTGGGATACAAACAGCTTAATTGCTGCTTTGTCTAGTAGCAACCTATGAAACAAATGCCTTTTGCTACACTTAATATTTGCTGCTGTATTTGAGTTTGGATGGGAAGAGGGTAGTGATGCAAATAAATCAGGTTCTTTCTAAGTCTGTGCCATCACTGCTAATTTTCATTGTAATATATATTGTTTTTACTTCAAGGTAAAAGAGGATTTGGAAAGAGAAGAAAGAGAGCGTGCAGATCATTTCAGGCAAGAAAAGGAGATGAGAGATCAAGAAAGGGAAAGAATGCTTAAGAGAGAGCAAGAACAGCAAGCTTTGGAGGAAAAAGCCAAGAAACTGCGAGAAGGTCAGGAGAGTTGGAATATTTTACTTTTCTGTAATTAGATGTTGTGCAGACAGCCTGCATCAGCAGCATAGAGGAAAAAATCCATGACTACAGCCCAGGCAACCTGAGTTTTACCAGTGGCTTGGACACTTGACAGTACAGCCAGGGAGGGTGGTGCCCATTGTAGGGAGGAGGAACAGTGGATGTTCATCGTGTTTCACTGTTGCAGTCATTACACTTGGGGGTTATCCTGCTGGCAGGCGACCCGTAGTCGGCCCGAGTTCCAAAGTCTTGGTCCGGCGGCAGTTGCTGTCACATCTTCCCTGACGTCAGTGCGCCAGGGGTATAAAAGTTGCAACCGACACCATTTTCTCCAGTCTTCCTTGCCGCGCGGTGCCCGAAGCATAAGCAGTTCGTAAGTGCCGGTCAGCCGACTCCTGAGATTTTCAAAATTGAATTTCAGAACCAAAGTCTTCAATAAAGCTAAGTACCCCATTGGGGAAACTTTTTCTTGCTCCAGACCAATGTCAGTAAAAGTTAATAATTGTATTTCTTGTGGGAAGCAAATACCTCATAAGGACTTCCACTCTTACTGCATTCCTTGCCTAGGCCCTGACCACGACATCACTAGTTGTTGGTTTTGTGCTAGATTTAATAAACTCACTTTTAAACGTCGGTTTGATTTTGCTTTACATTATTTTGGATGAAGATTTAATTACATAATGCCGTCGGAACAACCGACGACCGGAATGTATAAAAAACACAAAGACAAAGAAAAAGACAGCCATCCGAGGTCCAAAACCAACGACGAAGCCTCTTCTAGGCCAGTCGCCGGTTTGGCGGTTCTCAGTGAGGCGCTTTCGCAGCCCCTGACACCCGCTACCTCAGAGCCACAGGCCGTAACCGACAGCCACGTGGAGACACCGAGGCCTGTGGAAACTCAAGGTATTGGGCCTATGGAAAATATACCCTCAGATGGGTCCGGAGCCGCTGAGCAGGCACCGGCTTCTGAGGGTGTTTTCAGACCTTCACAGCTTACAATTAAAGCTACTACAGGAGCAAGGGCAAAGTCAAAAACACCATTAAAGACAAAGAAACAAGTGCAGCATTCTCCAGAACAGTCATCCATGCCTAAGAAACAGATGCTTAAGATGGCCGAAGACCTTATTACTTTAATCAGGGGCTCCCATCCCCCTCCTGACAAAAGGCCTAGGCAAGACACTGATTATGATTCCTTTGAGCAGGTTTCCATTTCTTCTGATTCTTCCTCTGACCAGGGCTATTCTCTCCCTCCCTATGAGGACTCTGATGCTGAAGAGTCCATTCCTTCAGCCTCACCGCCTGAGGATTACTCTTTTGGGGAAACCCTGCACACCATGAGGGAGCACTTCCATTGGGAGAGCCAGGATTACTCAGAATCCAAGAAAAGGCTCAGAGATTTCCTTCTATTGCCCCAGCACAGGCCCTTGGCTATGTCCCCTGTGCTTGATATTGTTGATGATGTTTTTTCTGAATTTAGTCTGTCTCCAGATTCTTTACCCTCTGCACCAGTAAAGCCAGACAGGTACTACAGGGTCCCTGACTCTTATAAATTTCTTTACAAAAACCTTGCTGCGGACCCAGAAACTATTTCTCAGGGTCCAAAAGGGGTTAAAGCTTCCACTGCCAAAAATCCTGTCCCCTCAGATGGGGATTCCAGAGCTCTGGACAGATGGGGGGAAAAAGTTTACACTTCTGCTACTTTTAGCTGTAAGAGCTTTAAACTGTCAGTTTCACATGCTTAAATATCAGCAGTATCTCCTGTCATTGTTAAAGCAGAAAATGGTTACAAATACAGAAGGTCCTGACTGTAAAGAAATGCAGGATTTATTGCATGCATTTGAACAAGTGGGAAAGCATACTCTGCACTGTGGTTTTGATTCATTAGAGGCTTCTTGTAGAGCCACAGTTACAGGCTCAGTTATTCGAAGACATGCTTGGTTGAAAGAACAAAGTTTACCTGACTATGTTAAAATGAAATTATTGGATGCTCCACTACAGCATGATACTTTGTTTGGTGTTAAGGCAGAAGAGGTTTTAAAGAAAATGGAGGATAAAGCAAAGTCAATGCAAACTGTGAAAGATTTCTTACAGGTTCAGCCACCTAGATTTAGCAGGAACTGGCCTTCAAAAAAATTGGTCCTTTCCAGTATCAGACAGGCCACAAAGAGGCAGATACAGATGCCCAAGAGGCAGATCTCAGCCCCAAGGCTCCTACAGACCTAAACAATGGGGTTCTTCAGCCCCCAAAGGAGGAGAAGACAAATCACAACCTTATAGAAAACAGTCACAATGACTTCCCTCTGCAAATGCCAACCACTTACCAGTTGACAGTACCCCTAGGGGGAAAGTTAGCACTTTTTTAAAAAAATTGGCACATGATCACCCAAGACCAATGGGTGTTGAATGTAGTTTCTCAAGGGTACAGGTTCCACTTCCACACGCTTCCAAAACCAAAAGGTATGCCAAACCTGCCTCAAAGCCAATGGGCAGAGGCACAAAAACAGATTGCAGCTCTTATGGATATGGGAGCTATTCAAAATGTCCCACAAGAAAACAGGGCCAAGGATTTTACTCATGACTTTTCCTAGTACCAAGAAAGGACAAAGCATGGAGACCAATACTGGACTTGTCAATCCTAAATACTTTCCTGGATGTTCCAAATTTCAAAATGTTATCACTACAACAACTCTTGCCCATGCTGGGCAAAGAGGCTTGGCTAGTTACTTTGGATCTCAAGGAGACATACCTGCATGTCCCAGTCAGACAATCGTGCAGAAGATACCTCAGATTTATAGCAGGCTCAATGCATTATCAATTCTCTGCACTGCCCTTTGGCTTACCTACTGCGCCCAGGGTCTTCACAAAATGTCTGGCACCAGTAATTGCATTTTGCAGGCAAAAAGGAATTCAAATATATCCCTACTTGGACGACTGTCTTATTCAAGCAGAGAGCAAGGGCATTCTTCTAAAGCACCTGGAGTTTGTAAAAAGATTACTAATTTGCCTAGGGTACACAGTAAATGAAAAGAAATCAAAACTAGTGCCCTCTCAAGAGATAATATTCCTGGGTGCAAGCTTGAATACAACTACCCAGATGGCTTATCTCACACCAGACAAACAAAGGCAACTGACTCATTACTTTCAGATAGCAACAAAGACCCAGCTCCCTGCAAGAAAAATTCTGCAGGCCCTGGGTTTCATGGCAGCTTGCATTCTACTAATTCCATATGCCAAACTGCATATGAGGAAACTACAATGGTATCTAAAAAGTGTTTGGACTCAGCATTGTCACAGCCTAGAGACCATCATAACCTTGATTCCCTGCCTACAACAGGAGTTTTGATGGTGGTCACAGGCCTGTCACCACAACAAGGGACAGCCTTTCACCTTACCTACAGCCAGGCAGACAATAACAGATGCATCAGATTACACCTGGGGAGCACATATGGCAGGAAAATGTATACAGGGCATGTGGCCCAAGGAACAACTGCATCTTCACATCAATCAAAAAGAGATGCTAGCTGTACAGAAGGCCCTGACAGCCTTCAAGGACCTAATACATCCAGGACAATTATTAATAAAGACAGACAATACCGCAGTTATGTGGTACATAAGCAAGCAAAGGGGCACACATTCCTACCCCCTATGCAGACAAGCCATGACTTTGTGGAACACAGCACTGACTTACCAGGTACATCTGCAAGCACAATTCCTGCCAGGAACAAAAAATATACTGGCAGACGAACTAAGCAGAAATCTCATGGATCCTCACGAATGGAAGCTAAATCCACAAGTGTTCAACATGATAACAAGGGAATGGGGATGCCCAGGCATAGATCTATTTGCCTCCCCTCACAATTGCCAATTACAGAAATTTTGCACAAGGACTTATCACTCTCAAGCATGGAAAGTGGATGCTCAAAATCTGGCAGTCTATGCCTTCCCTCCGATGCCTCTTCTCACCAAGGTGCTTCTAAAAGTTAGACAAGAGAGGCCAAAAATGATCCTGATTGCACCAGACTGGCCACGCCAGCACTGGTACCCAATCCTAAAGATTTTGTCCCAAGGCCCGCCTTGGCCTCTACCTCAAATCCCTCATCTTCTGACACAGCAAAACAGTCAGATTCGGCACAGTCAACGCAGAACCTTAAACCTGGCAGCATGGCAGATAATGTAGCCACTCAGACTGCACCTCTCACTATAGCTGTTATGGATGTAATTTTGGAAGCCAGGAGACCCAGCACTAGGAAATCTTATGCAGAAAAATGGAAGAGATTCTGTGCTTGGAACCAGGCACAAGGCCTCGACCCACTGGTCCCTAATATGCCTCAGATTTTACAATACCTGACTGAGATGTTGGACAAAGGCCTATCTTTTTCTTCTATTAAAATCCATGCCTCTACCATTTCATCTCATTACAATACGGATCCTCCTATTTTTTCACATCCTCTTCTACGACAGTACCTCAGAGGGGCAAAGAATATAAGACCCCCTAAGAGAGCACCAGTACCTACTTGGGACCTCAGTTTTGTTTTAGAAAAACTAACACTGCCTCCTTTTGAACCAGCCAGCACAGCTGATCTAAAATTCTTGTCATGGAAAACTGCTCTGCTCCTAGCAATAACTTCAGCAAGAAGAGTTTCAGAGTTGCAGACATTGATGGCTGTGGAACCTTTCCTCATTTTTCACCAGGTCAGGATTTCTCTAAGGACGAACCCAACATTTATGCCAAAAGTGGTCTCCAATGTGGCCTTAAACCAAACTATTCATTTGCCTACTTTCTACCCAAATCCCCAGAATAAAGGGGAAAGACTTCTGCACTCTTTGGATATTCACAGGCAGCTACAATTTTACTTTGACAAAACAAAAGCTTTCAGAAAAACTGAGCAACTGTTTGTAGCATATGCTGCAGGATCACAAGGAATATGTATTACAAAGCAGACAATCTCCAAATGGATAGGACACTGCATCCGCTTCTGTTGTACACAACATGGCAAATCTGTGCCTAAGGGCATTAGGCCTCATTCTACCAGAGCAGCAGCCACTTTAGCAGCTTTCCCCAGAGAGGTACTGACCAAAAATATATTAGAAGCTGCAACCTGGAGGTCAGTGCACACTTTTACCAAGCACTACCACCTACCTCTCTACTCCAAATCCAGAGCAGGCTTTGCCACTGCAGTTCTGCAGGGCTTGTTAGCCTCGCCAAATCCAATCTAGACCCAGCCACCCTGCCTAAGTTTGGGATTCTACCCAAGTGTAATGACTGCAACAGTGAAACATGATGAACATAGTACAGTTGTGTACCTACCATAAATGTAGATGTTCGAGTGTATTCACTGTTGCAGTCCTGGTTACCCACCCACCATCCCCCTCTTTGCTGGGACTATTCTGTACTTCTCAACTCTATACAACCTATGTGGTGTATTTGCTTTTAGAAGAAGAAAATGTTTTTATGATATATGCATGTTTGTTTGGCATATTTTTATCTTTACAGCCTTCATATCTGGGGCACCTGACATCTGGGGCAAGAAAAACTGAAGAAAATGGCGTCAGTTGCAACTTTTATACCCCTGGCACACTGACGTCAGGGAAGATGCGACAGCAACCAACGCCAGACCAAGACTTTGGAACTCGGGCCGACTACGGGTCGCCTGCCAGCAGGATAGCCCCAAGTGTAATGACTGCAACAGTGAATACACTCGAACATCTACATTTATGGTAGGTACACAACTGTACTTTTCCACCTGGTTCTTTCCACATCTACATTGACAGGACCTTGACTGGATAATGGAGGATCATCATGATGTGGGGAAACAGTGCAAGAAAGATGTAGGTGTGACTACCAAAGCCACAGATAGTAGTCTTTGTCACTTCATATGGGAGTGAATGTATGGACAGACAGAGGGGTGTAATGTTGCACTTGTGGTGATACAGTTGCTGACACCACCAAAAGCAACATTAGGCCATAACCGGGATAGTGGCAAGAGTACGAAAAAACCTTACGGCTGCCTGGATGTTGCTGTTCACTCAAGGTAGATGTTCATCATGTTTCACTGTTGCAGTCCTGACTAATAGGTTATCCAGCTCCCGGTAGCCCTCGATCAGCCAGAATACCAAAGGTAAGAAAATATAACATCGGCTGTCTGTTGTAAAAGACATCAGGACGGCTGATACAAAAGGAGGCATCCAATGTCACTTCCTCATTCTTCCTTGCCGCAGAGCCCGAAGCAGAAGCATTTTTGTATGAGTGCCAGTCGGCTGTTTACCTTTTTGGTTTTTGACTACAAAGTTGAAGTCAACTACAGCTAAGTACCCCATTGGGGATCCTCTTTTCTTGCCTTAACGAATGTCAGATAAAGTTAATAATAGTCTTACCTGTGGAAAGCAGATTCCCCATAGAGATTTTCTTTCCTGTTGTATTATTTGTTTAGGCCTTGACCACAACGTTCCTAATTGTGATCTCTGTGCTTCATTTAATCCATGTACTATTCATCATTGGGCTAAGCATTTTGGAGTGTGGCCTAAGTTTGTCGATATGGCGTCCGCTGGTCTTCAGGCTTCGGATATCCCTAAAAAGCATAGGGATAAGGCCCTTGACAGGCTTCAGAGGGTCAAGTCTTCAGATGATGCTAAGTTGGTCATCAGTCCTGCGGTAGCCAGTGAAGTGCCTTTGCAGTCCCTGCAGTCCACGGATTTTCAACCGCAGGCCTCTGTTGAGACCATTTCGGAGTCTCCAAGGCCTCCAGCTTCCATTTTGTCTTCTGACCTTCTGCATGTCTCCTCTTTAGCTGGATCCAGAGCCGCTAATCTGACTCCGGTGTCCGAGGCCTCTGTTCGTTCGGACAGCAGGATCATACCGACAACCACTGCCGCAACGTCGGTGGTTGCAGAGCCTCCAGAGTCTTTCAGACTTGCAGGTAAATCTTCCAGTCATAAGCCTGTGAAGAAACAGGCTACAGTTTCCTCTTGTTCCCTTCAATCTCAAATGGTTAAAATGGCTAATGACCTTCTAACTCTTGTTAGGGGTTCACAGCCTCCTCCTTCAAAAAGCAGTAGGGATGTCTCTCCTGAGGCTTTATTTTATTCAGGTTCTGATACTTCTAGCATTTCTGCTGATAAAGAGGAAGTTTCTCAGGTTTTTTCTCCTTCTGAGGATTCAGATTCAGAGGAATCCATTCCTTCTGCTTTTCCTCCAGAGGATTTATCTTCTGGTGATACTTTAAATACTCTCGGGGAGCATTTTAAATGGGAAAGTCAGGATCATCCCCAATCTAAGAAAAGGATCAGGGAGTTTTTGGATTTCCTCAGCATAAGCCTCTGGCTATTCCTTCAGTGCTGGAAGTGGTGGTTGATGTTTTTCTGGAAAATTCCTAGATTCCAAATTCAGTTCCTCCTGCTCCCAGGAAACCTGACAGGTACTATAGAGTCCCTGATTCTCATTTGTTTCTTTTTAGGAATCTGCTAGCTGACCCAGAGGTTATTTCTCATGGCCCTAAAGGAGTTAAGGCCACTGTTGCCAAAAATCCTATTCCATCCGGAAAGGAATCTAGGAACCTAGATAGGTGGAGTAAGAAAGTTTATACCTCTGCCACACTTGCTTTTAGGTCTACTAATTGCCTTTTTCATATGCTTAAGTATCAGCAGCACACCTTGGAGGCTATTAAGTCAAAGATTGCAAGTTTGCCTCTTTTGGCAGAGAGTAAAGATATGCAGGATTTGCTGAATTCTGCCAGTCTTCTCAATAAACATTCTTTACATTGTGGTTTTGACATTCTGGAAGCCTCCTGCAGGGTGACAGCTACTGGATCTGTTATTAGAAGGCATGCTTGACTCAGGGAACAGCCCCTTCCAGAGCTTGTCGAGTCTAACCTTTTAGATGTACCTTTACATAAGGGCAGTCTTTTTGGCAGCAAAGCAGAGGAAGTGCTCAAAAAGATGGAGGATAAGGCCAAGTCTATGCAAACTGCTAAAGACTTTCTGCAAGATCAACCTCCTCACTTCAGCAGGAATTATCCTTCTAAGAGTTGGATGTTTCCTGATACCAGCAGACAGAACCGTTCTAGGACTAGAGGTTACAAGTCTTCTAAGGGCCAGGTGGCTACCCCTCAAAGGTCTCAGCGTTGGCATGCTTCCACTTCCAAGGTGGGAAGTTCTATGCCTACATCTCAGTCCAAACATTCTCAATGACTCTGTCCAACTTCTGCCTGTTTGTGCTTGCCCAGGGAATCCTTTAGGGGGAAGGTTGGCCGTTTTTGCAAATGTCTGGGCCGCCATCACGGACGACAAATGGGTGCTCAGAACTGTATCGCTAGGTCACAGGTTTTCTTTCCACACCTTTCCGGACCCAAAGGATTCCCTGATACTCCTCCAAACCAAAGGGCATAAGTAGAAAAGCAAATTTTGTCTCTGTTGCATCTGGGGGCAATAGGATCAGTTCCTGCTCAGCAGGTAGGCCAGGGCTTCTATTCCAGACTTTTCTTAGTTCCAAAAAAAGAAGGCACCTGGTGTCCTATCCCAGATCTATCCATTCTGAACTCTTTCTTGGTAATTCCAAAGTTCAAAATGCTCACTTTGCATCATTTGCTACCAATGTTAGACAAGGACTCCTGGCTGGTAACTTTGGATCTCAATGAAGCTTATCTGCACATCCCTATCAGGGAAGGTTGCAGGCAATACCTTTGTTTGAGTGGGCAAGCAACATTCTCAATTCTCTGCGCTGCCCTTTGGCTTATCTACTGCTCCCAGAGTTTTCACAAAGTGCCTAGCTCCAGTCATTGCATTTTGCAGGCAGAAGAAAATTCAGATTTATCCTTACTTGGACGACTGCCCAATTCAAGCAAATTATCTGAAACAGCCGGTAAAATATCTGGAATTTGTAAAGACTCTTCTCTCTTCCTTGGGTTACACTCTTAATGAGGAAAAATCAAAACTGGTGCCAACCAAGGGGATAACATTCCTTCGAGTGAGTCTGAACACAGCGGCCCAGATGATATATCTCACCCAGGAGAAGCACCAACTCTTTCAGGAACTCTGCTTGTCAGAACAGACAACACCACAGTCATGTGGTACATCATCAAACAGGGAGGGACTCATTCTTACCCTCTGTGCAGACTGAGCATGATTCTCTGGTCCACAGCAGCACAGTTTCTTCCAGGGAGACTCAATGTTTTGGCAGACCAGTTGAGCAGACAGACTCTGGATCCTCACGAGTGGCAACTGAACAGAGCAGTCTTTTACAGCATCATTCAACATTGGGGCAGTCCTCAGGTGGATCTTTTCTCCTCCCCAGACAACCACCTTCTACCACTTTTTTGTACCAGACAGCATCACAGCAAGGCCTGGAGAGTGGATGCTCTGTCAGTTTATACCTTCCCCTCCTCTCCCTCTTCTTCCCAGAGTATTATTGAAGATCAGGGACGAAAGACCAAGAACTATTCCATACCTCCAGACTGGCCCAGACAGCATTAGTATCCACTGCTTCGCAGTCTCTCTCAATTTCCTCCTTGGCATCTTCCTCTGAAACCAGATCTTTTGGTTCAGGAAGGGGAAAACATTCTGCATCTTCATGTTCAGTCTCCCCATTTGTCAGCATGGCTCATTGTATTAATCAATCCATTTCTTCTTCCCTTTCCCAGCAGGTGGTTAACGTGCTTCGGGAGGCCAGGAGGCCTAGCACTAGGAAGTCCTATGCTGGCAAATGGGAAAGATTCTGTCATTGAATACAAGCTAGAGGGGAATCTTCTTCTTAGCCTGCTCTTCCTCTGATCCTGGAATACTTAGCTGATTTGCCTCAGGGTGGTCTTTCTTTTTCGTCTATCAAGATCCGTGCTTCAGCCATTTTTTGCTTATTGTTCTTTTGACCAACCCATTTTCTCTCATCCCCTGATGAAAATGTTTCTCAGAGGTACTTGCAACTCAAAACCTCCCAGAAGGGCACCTACTCCAGCCTGGGATCTTAATTTTGTTCTAGAGAAGCTCACTGTTCCTCCTTTTGAGCCAACTGCTGCTGCAGATTTAAAGTTTCTCTCTTGGAAGACTGCCTTCCTCTTGGCTATAACTTCAACAAGGAGAGTTTCGGAGCTGCAAGCTTTGATGGCTGTGAAGCCTTTTCTTATTTTCCATGCAGATCGTGTCTCTCTGAGAACCAATCCCTCTTTTATACTTAAGGTGGTTTCTAGCCTGACTCTTAATCAGTCCATACACCTTCCTGCTTTCTTTCCTAATCCTTGAAATAGAGGTGCAAGGATCCTGTGTTCTCTTGATGTGCACAGACTGCTCAGGCTTTACCTGGACAGGACTAAGGACCTTTGGAAATCAGCACAGTTGTTGGTCAGTTTTGCCCCTGGGGCTCAGGGAAAAGCTATCTCTAAGCAAATCATTTCTAAGTGGATTGCACATTGTATTACTTTTTGTTATTCCTTTCATGGCAAGGTACCCTCCTCAAGGGGTTAGGACCCACTCCACAACAGCAGCTTCCATTTCTGCAGCTTGTTTAAGGGGTGTCCCTACTAAAGACACTTTAGAGGCTGCCACATGGTCTTCTGTTCACATTTTCACAAAGCATTATAATTTGCATTTGTTTTCTAGAGCCAGGGTAGGGTTTGCCACTGCTGTTTTGCAGGGCATTCTCTCCAATCCTTGATTCGTTGGTATCTCCTCCTTTTTCTCTGGGCTTTGGTAATCAACCCATTGGTCAGGATTGCAACAGTGAAACACGATTAACATAGTACAGTTGTGTACACTTACCATAAATGTAGATGTTCGAATGTATTCACTGTTGCAGTCCTGGTTTCCCCTCCCTCCTTCCCCCTTTTTTGCGTCCTCTCCTGCTCTCCTTTTCTAAGTTACAGGCTGAATCTGGATGTCCTTCAAGGATGCATCTGCAGTCATAACAAATGGGTTGTCCTGTCGTCAGGCAGCCCTTCGGTCGGCCGGATTCCAAAGTCTGGGTCTGGCCTTCGCTGGTGTCGCACTTCACCCGACGTCATCTCTCCTGGTCTTCGGGTATAAAGGCATCAGCCGACGCCATTTTCCTCAGTCTTTCTTGCCGCGTGGCGCCCGAAGCAGAAGCTGTTCGCAAGTGCCGGTCGGTCAGATCCAGAGATTACTACTACCGAATACTACTTCGAAGACTTCTAAAAAGCTAAGTACCCCGTTGGGGACTCTTTCTTGCCTCAGCCGATGTCAGAAAAAGTAAATAATTGTTTAACTTGTGGGAAACAAATACCTCATAAGGATTTCCACTCGTACTGCCTACCTTGTTTTGGCCCAGACCACGACGTAGCAGCCTGTTTAGCCTGTGCTTCCTTCAACCGACGAACGCTTAGGCGTCGGTCGGAGTTTGCTGAATAGTTTTTCGGCTCAGATTTTGCGTACATTATGCCGTCGGATCCTCCGACTACTCAAATTGTTAAAAAACGCAAAGAAAAAGACCGACACTCGCGGTCCGCGGTTTCGGCCGAAACCACGGTTAAGCAAACCACGAGTGTCTCGGTTTCGGCCGAAACCGAGCAAACGGGTCAATCTTCAGCCGAATCCATGACTACTACCGAGGCCCCTGCTACCCTAGTTGAATCGGCCTCTGAAATTTTGCCTACTAATGTGGTTCCTATTGAATTATCAGACACCATCCCTTTGGATGTCTCTACCCCAGCACGTGGTGCTGCTAGGCCTCCTGCAGCCATGTCTATTAAGGCCTTTGCCAGGGCTAAAGCAGCCAAAACTGCTAAATCAGTGCCTGTTAAGCCCCCCTCACACAGGCCCAGTTCCAGTTCACAAATGCTTACTTTGGCGGAGGATCTCATCTCCTTAATTAGGGGATCCCAATCTCACCCAGACAGGGCCTCTCAGCCTCCAGAAAAGAGACCTAGAGCAGAGCCCCCAGAGCCAGTGTCCTCTGATGATTCTTCGGATGACTCAGACATTACAGACCATCCAGAGGCTCCTTTTTCTACTTATGAAGATTCCGATGCTGAAGAATCTATTCCATCTGCCTCTCCACCAGAGGAATTTTCCTTTGGGGAAACCTTACATGCCATGAGAGAGCAATTCCAATGGCAGGGACAAGATTTCTCAGATTCAAGAAAAAGGCTTAGGACCTTTCTACACTTACCACAACATAGGCCCTTAGCTATACCTCCAGTTCTACCTGTTGTGGATGATGCATTTAATGATGTTTGCACTGCTCCTGATACTTTACCTCCAGCCCCTGCCAAACCAGATAGGTTTTACAGGGTGCCATACACCCATCACCACCTATACAAAGCCCCACTTGCAGATCCTGAGACTATCTCCCAGGGGCCTAAGGCAGTAGCTTCGACCTCAGCAAAAAACCCTCTCCCTTCTGAAAGGGAATCCAGGTCCTTAGAGAGATGGGGTAAGAAAGTTTACACCTCTGCTACTCTCTCAGCTAGAGCTTTGAACTGTCAGTTTCATATGATCCAATACCAAGAGTTTATGCTTGATCAGTTAACTAAGAAATTGTCCTCTGATGACTCCTTAGATAAGAAAAATGTTTTAGAAATGGTGAATAACATTCAGCAGGTTAGTAACCATTCTGTAAAATGTGGCTATGATGCACTGGAGGCTTCATTTAGATCAGCCATGACTGGCACTGTTATAAGAAGGCATGCATGGTTGAAAGAACAGGTCTTGCCGGATCATGTTAAAGCAAAGCTGTTAGATGCTCCTATGGATAAGGCCAGTCTATTTGGTACTCCTGCTCAGCAAGTAATGAAGAAAATGGAAGAGAAGGCAAAATCTGTACAAACAGTTAAGGATTTCTTACAGGTTCAGCCCCCAAGGTTTAGCAGGAACTGGCCTTCCAAAAATTGGTCCTTTCCAGACTCCTCAAAATCTCAAAGAGGCAGGAATAGACGTGCCAGAGGCAGAAATCAATCCAGAGGAGGTGCCTACAGAGGACGCCAGTGGCAAGGCAATAACCAGTGAGGCACAGACACAACCACTGCCACTGCACCGGGACAATCACAGTGACTTGGCTCTAACACCGCCTACCAGGGAACAAATAACAGCACCTTTAGGCGGAAAGTTAGCTTTATTTTCAAAAAATTGGCACTATATCACAAAAGACAAGTGGATTTTGCAGACCATAGACCAAGGCTACAGGTTTCACTTCCACACCTTACCAGTGAAAAGAGGAATGCAAAACCTACCTCCAAATCAAAAAACAGAAGCTCTAAAACAGATAGCTCAATTAACAAAGATGAGAGCTGTGGAAAGAGTACCACTAACAGAACAGGGCAAAGGATTCTACTCCAGACTCTTCCTAGTACCAAGAAAAGAGAAAAGTTGGAGACCTATTCTCGACCTGTCCGTCTTAAACACATTCATCATTGTCCCAAAATTCAAAATGCTGACCCTTCACCAACTTCTTCCCATGCTGGGCAAGGAGTTTTGGCTGGTAACTCTAGATCTCAAGGAGGCATACCTGCACGTCCCCATACGACCAAATTGCAGAAGATACCTCAGATTTCTTGCAGGATCAGAGCATTATCAATTCTCAGCATTGCCCTTTGGCTTATCTACTGCGCCCAGAGTATTCACAAAATGCCTGGCATCAGTAATCGCTCATTGCAGGCTACAGGGATCCAAATTTATCCATACCTGGACGACTGCCTGATACAAGCGGACAACAAAAGCAAACTGACAAAAGACTTACAAAGAGTCATTTGCTTACTACAAGCCCTGGGATACACAGTCAATTTAAAAAAGTCAAGACTGATACCATCCCAAACAAGAACATTCTTGGGTGCGGAATTGGACACAGTAAAACAGATGGCATTCCTAACTGCAGAAAAACAAGAACAACTCCCTCTTTACTTCTTGGCATTAACAAAACAGAACAAACTAACAGCAAGAAAAGTACTGCAGGCCTTGGGCTTCATGGCATCATGCATAACCCTGGTCCCCCATGCCAGACTGCATATGAGAAAGCTACAGTGGTACCTAAAGAATTTATGGTCTCAACACAGGCACAGCTTAGAAACCAAAATCCCACTAATCCCATGCCTGAAGCAAGAGTTCCTATGGTGGGCTCAAGCATGCCAGTCAAACCCAGGCTTGCCTTTCCACAAATTCCAAGCAAGCCAAACCATCACAACGGACGCCTCAGATCTAGGCTGGGGGGCACACATGCTGGACAATTGCATACAAGGATTATGGACTCCAGACCAGCTGCACCTGCACATAAATCAAAAAGAAATGCTGACAGTAAAACTAGCAATCCAGAATTTCAGACCATTCCTCAAAGAAGGCCATTTAATGATAAGGACAGACAACACCACAGTCATGTGGTACATCAACAAACAGGGAGGCACTCATTCATACCCCCTATGCAGAATGACTCTGGACCTTTGGAATATGGCTCTGAGCTACAACATCCAGTTACAGGCAATATTTGTACCGGGAAAAGAAAACATCCTAGCAGACATGTTAAGCAGAACTACCTCAGATGCTCACGAATGGATGCTACACCCGGACATATTCAAGGCCATCACAAAGAAATGGGGAATGCCACAAATAGACCTATTCGCATCCCCACTCAATCACCAGCTCAAGAAATTCTGCACAAGGACATACCACCCACTCCCTATCCTTCAGTTGGAAAGGCCTGACAGCATATGCATTCCCACCTCTCCCTTCGATGCACAAGGTACTACTGAAAATCAAAGAGGAACGTCCAAGGATAATTCTGATAGCTCCAAATTGGCCAAGACAACACTGGTATCCATTGCTGAGGAGCATGTCTCGGGGAAGGACGTGGACACTACCCATGATGCCTTTGATGTTAACTCAGAACAACTACAACATCATGCATCCAAACCTAAAAACTCTGCAACTGACTGCCTGGAACATCACATAACAGCAACTAACCCAGACTTATCCCAAAGGGTGAAAGACATTATCCTTGAAGCCCGCAGACCTTCAACAAGAAGGAACTATGCAGGAAAATGGAAAAGGTTTGTCATTTGGAGTACTGAAAGAGCAAAAGATGTGTCAAAAATAGACATTGCTAACATCCTGGAGTACTTGGCAGAGCTTCTACATACAGGCCTGTCCTATTCCTCCATCAAGATACATGCATCAGCTATTTCTGCAGAATACAGCTTCGATCCCCCCGTCTTCTCACATCCTCTACTCAGGCAGTTCTTCAGAGGAATCAAGAATGTAAAACCTCCTAGGAAACCACCATTACCAGCATGGGACTTGAACTTTGTGCTAGAAAAATTGACACTCCCTCCATTTGAACCAGCAGCAACAGCAGATCTTCAACACCTATCATGGAAAACTGCTTTTCTACTGGCAATTACTTCAGCAAGAAGGGTTTCGGAATTACAGGCCTTAATGGCAGTACAACCCTTCCTAATCTTCCATCAAGATAGAGTGTCCATGAGAACTAATCCTACATTTATGCCTAAGGTGGTATCCAGAGTGTCTCTAAACCAGGCAATCCACCTACCTACCTTCTTTCCCAATCCACAGAACAGGGGGGAAAGACTGCTGCATACCTTGGATGTACATAGACAGTTACGCTACTACCTGGACAGAACCAAAGGTAACAGAAAAACTGACCAGCTTTTGGTAGCCTATGCAACGGGAAGGGAAGGAAAAGCAATTTCCAAACAGACAATCTCTAAATGGATAGGAAATTGCATAAGATTCTGTTACTCCTACCATGGAAAGCAAATTCCACAGAACATAAGACCTCACTCTACAAGGGCTACAGCCACTACCACAGCTTTCTTACGAGGAGTGGCTACCAAGGACATTATTGAGGCGGCTACTTGGACCTCCGTGCATACATTTGCCAAGCATTACAACTTACCTCTATATTCTAGATCCCGAGCAGGGTTTGCCACTGCTGTTTTGCAAGGGATCCTAACTACACCATAATTCTTCTTCCTCCTCCCCTAGTTTGGCTATGGTATTCTACCCATTTGTTATGACTGCAGATGCATCCTTGAAGGACATAGTACAGTTTTGTACCTACCATAAATGTAGATGTCCGAACAGGATAGCATCTGCAGTCAGGATTACCCACCCTCCTTCCCCTCTGTGGTACTCCTAGGGTATTTACCCTCCTAATAGCTAGCCAGGGGGGGATCTCCTATGGTGTATTTGTTTGTATATATGTACATACATGCTTAGTTTTTGTATTTGCCTACTATTATTATTTGGAAACATTGGCATTTATCCAAAATTTAATTTCCCAAGAGGGCAACTGGCATCTGGGGCAAGAAACACTGAGGAAAATGGCGTCGGCTGATGCCTTTATACCCGAAGACCAGGAGAGATGACGTCGGGTGAAGTGCGACACCAGCCGAGGCCAGACCCAGACTTTGGAATCCGGCCGACCGAAGGGCTGCCTGACGACAGGACAACCCATTTGTTATGACTGCAGATGCTATCCTGTTCGGACATCTACATTTATGGTAGGTACAAAACTGTACTTTTTCTTTGCCAAGATACTTTTGGTTTAAGCCTTGGTTTCTGGGAGCTCCTGACTGTTATGGCAAGAAAGACTGAGGAAGTGACGTTGGCTGCCTCCTTTTGTATCGGACGTCCATGACAGCCGATGTCATATTTTCTCACCTTTGGTATTCTGGCCGATCGAGGGCTACCGGGAGCCGAATAACCCATTGGTCAGGACTGCAACAGTGAATACACTCGAACATCTGCATTTATGGTAAGTGTACACAACTGTACTTTTTCAAACACAGGGACAACTGTAACAAAAAAAAGAGAGATTAATACATTTGCACAAGATGAATTGTATGCTTACTGCAGTATTATATTTTTTTAAAGCTTCTTCTTCTGAGATGTCAAAGACAGGTGATCCTAACCATTCTTTCAATAACTTAGTTTAAAATTATTTTGCTTGGAATAGAACATGGTGCTTCTTTGTGTGTGTGAGTTCCATTCTCTACAAAAGCCTTTTAAATGGTCTTGTATCACAAAATATCTTTTTGGAAGAGTAAGAGGTTTTGAAGTCACATGATAAATCAGTAGAATTCCTCTCACCGAGAGACAGCCGTCAGTGAAGAAGAAAGCCAGGAAGCCTAGTCCAGAATCTTCTGCTGTTCAGCCTCCACCAGATATCTCTCCCAAGTAGAGTGAATGCCCAGAGGTTCACCCTTCTGTATCATTGGATTTCTCTGCTGTGACCAGGTGCGAGACTGGCGGTGATTCGACTTTAAGCATGTCAGAGGAGACATTGTAGATGTCCACTTCGGACATTCAGGGGGAATTATGGCTGATTATCTCTGAAAGGCCTAGCGGTGTTCCTCAGATATTAGTCAGAGAAAAAGTTCCTGCTACCATCATTGAATGTAATCCTGGACCAGAGCATTACAAGTTTTATAAGACAGATGTCCGTTGTAAAAGAAACAAAAGACTAAGCATGTTACTCCTGCTCCAGGGGACCCTCAAAGTGAGTGGCAGTCCTTTACAGGGCTTGTTTAGTGCTTTGACGGCATTGAAACCTCCTTAGGAAGTTTATGTTCCAGCTCCTCCTTGGTTTTCTACTCCTGTAAAAAGTCCTTTACAGGGCTTGTTTAGTGCTTTGACGGCATTGAAACCTCCTTAGGAAGTTTATGTTCCAGCTCCTCCTTGGTTTTCTACTCCTGTAAAAAGACCCAGGGAACAGGATTCTCCTGGGGAAGAGCTGGAGTCTGATGAATCCCTTGCTTACTCTTCTTAGGTTCCCTTTCCTTTGGATTATGGTTCAGAGGAAGAGGAATCTTCTAGTCCTGATGCACACTTTGAAGAGATTTGTTGTGGGGACACAATCTCAAGGATGATGGAGTTCTTTAAAGGGACTGTGCTGCTGTTGCTGAGGTACAAAAAGGTACTAGGAGTTGCTGTGTAGATGGACTCTTCTAGGGCTTCAGCTGTTCCTCCAGTTCTGGCTACCAGTACTTGCAAGGCTCGAGACTCTCAGACCCCTACTCCCAAAAAAACTAATAGATTCTATAGGGTGCCTGAAGACTGTAAATTTTTGTACAAATATCCTTCTGATCCTTCAGTGGTGTCTGTAGCTTCTGTCAACCTCTCTCAATTGCTTCTTCCACCCAAGTTACTGCCCTGTGATAAAGACAGCAGGACCATGGAAAGGCTAGGCAAGAAGGTTTATACCTCTGCTACTGTAGCTTTTAGGGCTATTAATTATCAGACCTATATATCTATGTATTTGTTGGCTCTCATGTCCCAGGCTTGTCAGGTTGTTTCTGATCTTCCCAACTCTGAGGGTAAGAATTCAGCCCTTTGCATGTTAGGGACTTTCTTCCAGGTGGCTCTGCATTCCATCAAGTGTAGTTATGATGCAGCAGATGATTATTTTAGGGCTGCTGTTTTTAGGTCAGTGATGAGGTATTCTTGGCTTTCGCTTCAACCTTTGCCTGAGGACAAGACTAAGTTGATGGCTGCCCTTCTTGATAATAAACACTTGTGTGAAAAACAGGGTTTCCCAGCCCAGCCAGGTAGAATTTTGTAAATAATTCTAGGTCATTGTAAATGTTGATATGATCCACTGGCCGGTTTCATAAATGTAAGAAAACTGTGATCTGAAGTAGGAGATTCATTTGTCTGCAACCTGTGGGTTATGGATCCGATATCGGATCCGAACCGGCATGGTTTTTCAGCTATGGATCCGAGCTCTCAGCTCCTCCCCTCACCCATAATGCCCTGCTCTCCCTACATGAACTCAGATCTAGTTTGCCGCGCTGGTGACCAGACTGGATTTTAGAGCTCTTCAGCTAAGTGTCTATTCTTGTATTTACAAGCGTTTAAATTTAAAGTTTTAGTCAGTTTTGTGTGGAAGTGTTAGGTTCCCTATCTTTTAAGTTAAAAATTTAAAGTTTTTTAATAACTTTTATAACTTTTATTTATCCCTCCCCTCGCTGGTGCGTAGTGTGTGTTTGGGCCTGTGTTTTTTTCTTTGTGGCTAGTTAGCACTTATTATTTAAAAAAAAAAAAAAAAAAAAAACCTTAGAATGTCTGAAGCCCCTAAGGCTTTTGAGTGCTCGAGTGTGGCCATAAGCTTTCTCCTGCTGATGGCCACACTGGTGTCGATGCCTTGGGGTTGAACACCTCACTTCTGGATGTTCCATTTGTGCAGGGTTCAACCCCAGGGCATTGAAGGAGCGGAGGTCGAAGCTGGTCCTGTAGGGACTTCTGCCCCCGGACACGGCTTCGGCTACCGCTCCTTCAGGGGGTACCGTGTCTTTGGTTCCCTCCTCTCCTGCTCCCCCTCCTCCACCTGGGACTCAACCTCCCTCTAGTGGTTTGGAGGAGAGGGAAGCAAGAAAAAAGGACCGGAGAGAGAAGCACCATAAGCGGCGGGCCGAGACCTCTGTTTCGGCCCCGCCTGCCAAGCGGGCTTCTCCTCCGGCCTCCTTGTCTACCGTCTCTCCCCCTCCTCGGCTCCGGTCTCCAGTCTGCTTCTCACCGGGACCTGAGGAGGAGACCCGATCTCCGTCGAGGCTATCGAGGAGGCACTCAAGGCCTACCTCGGTAGCCTCGTCGAGATCTACATATAGTTTATCTGACGCTGATCTGGACCGGATGATGAGAAGGTTCATCCAGGCCCAGATGCAGATGGGAGTGCTCCTGCCTCCCCCCCCTCTGGGGGGGAGCTCGACCCCTTTTTTCAAACCTATAGCTCCTTCTCAGACCCGCTACCCGGGTTCGGAGCGATTGGAGCCGAGCAGCTTCGGAGCCGGGGGTGGGTCAGCGCCGATAGTACTAGGTACTTCGGATCCGACCCTGCCCTCGAGTGCTTCGGATCTGACCTCTCGGAGCCTGGATCCGAGCTTCGGATCCGGGGGGATTAGTGTTCCTTCGGCGCCGTCGGTGTGGGAGCGCACTGCTCCCTCGGATCCGAATGCCTCGGCGCCGGCTCCGATCCACTCTTCGGATCCGAGGGGGAGCCGATTATCGGATCCTTTGGTCGAGGTTGGCTCCCCCTCGGCTTTTGATGTAGTGGAGAGGGCCCTGTTGAGGGTTTCCAGACCCCCGCCACTTGCTTCAGCTCCTTCCCGCGCTCCATCTGCACTGGGTCAGGCTTCCACCATCTGGCCACTGGGACAGCCCTCTCCATTGCCCCAAGCTGTTCCATTGGAACAGGACACCGCTTGCGAGGGTTCCTCGGACAGCCCCCCTGAGGATGCACCTCGCAAGCATACCTGTAAAAGGAGGCACATAGACTCCCCCAAGTCTCTCACAGAAGACATGGATTTGGAGGAAGGGGAAGGCTCCCCAAGATCACCCCCCGAGGATGTCTCCTTTGGAGACATCATGGAAATGCTTCGCATAAGGGGGGGTGGTCTGCCCCCAAGTCTTCCTCGGACGAGTCCGTGTTCTTGGAGGCATTTGAAGCGGGCCCGTCTACCTCTTGGGTGTCCCCTCCTGCCGACCCCCTGGTGGACCTAATTACCACCAGGGCGTGGAAGGAACCGGACACCGTGGAGCCAATCCCCAAAAGGCCAGACCGCATCCTTAGTCCCCCGGCAGACCGTGCCCACTGGAGCAAGGGGCCTCCGGTAGATGCCATGTTGACGGCTGCAGCCACCAAGAGGGAACTTGCCCAGGAGAGTCCCTCAGTCCATCCTCCGAGCAAGGAGTCTCGGATGATGGACCACTTGGGGAAGCGAATGTTTAGTTCAGCGACCTT